>NC_087551.1:66356640-66656640 GCF_036250125.1 Pseudopipra pipra
GCATTAGGATCAGATAAACAAATCACCCTCATACATCCATATATCTACATAAAGGAGCAAGCAATCTGGGAGGCAACAGGAACGATGGAGAGCAGCCCTCCATTCTGTGTAGTCACTGGGCATGCACTTCTTGCCTCTTGAGCTGCCAGAACTGGGCTAAAAAAGCTTTGCAATGGGGTCAAGTCTGTAGCATTTGTGACAAGAAAAATACAAAATTTGCATGATTCAAACTCTATAAGAAGACAATTCATAGTTTTATGAAGCACCTCTAGTAGGTGCATAGTCAGAGCATCAATTTTTGTGTATTTTTTGCCATCTTTCACAAATATTGTGGTCAGGACCAGCATGTAAGTGCAGTCACACCCAGAAAGGTGGCGAGTTGTGAAAGTTGATGGAATACAGTTCAGGTATTGTTTTGCTCTAGATAGAACATTAAACGTTAATTAAATGCTCAGTGTGTACTAGTTTACTGTCAGTAAATCGGTCAAAGCAGCTTTGTATCAGGGACTGAACCTCACCTGATCTTGTTTTTGAACAAAATAATGACTGGAATACAAAGCGAAAATCAAGATCTACAGACAAAAGAAATGTTGTGTCCCTGCCTAGTGTAGTCTTGAAGTCTGAAAAATACTGAATCTAATTACTGTAGCTGTGCAACTGAAATAATGAGGAGATTGAGAGTGGGACTGATAAGCAGTTAGATGATATGCTAGCAAGATGGAGGTCTGCAGTCCTCTAAAAGTCTGGCAAAAGAGTACCTGCAGTGTGATGTACAAACGGAGACATATTCCATCAGTGCTCTTATAACCTGAATTATGCATCTAGCGCTACTGATGACTGGAGATTGGGCATATGCTTAAGGTATCTAAAGAGTAATTAACTGAAGATAACACATATTATCTTTCCACGGAGGAAAGTGATAGCTAATAGAAGTGATAGAGAAATCCAGGATCTCATCAAATATATACAATAAAGTGGAGTTTAGATCATCAGGTGAGCTAATGCCAATGTGCTGCTGCTTAATCAATGAAAGACTAGTATTACACTTGCTACTTGCTATCCTACTGTAATAAGAGAAACTCCAGTAATTCATCCAGAAACTGAAGTGTGCATCTTGGAAAAACTAAACACAGTTTTAGGAAGAGCTGGTTTTAGAGGCAGAATCTGGAGCCAGCACATGAGCTGGTACTTCCCACAAAGGTGGTTTTGTGCCCATTGGGGTCCAGTCCCAGAAGAGCAAGCCGTTCTGGGAAGGCAAAAAGAGAGCAGTGGGGGAGGCAGCTGCTGGAAGAAGCAGCCAATACCCCCATTTTGGCTTCAAGCAAGATAAATGCAAGTAGATCATAATGATGTATTAAGATAACTCCTGAAATAATCAGCACTCGTTGACTGTCATCTCTGGAAATCTCAGTCACTTTCTGCACACAGTTCTGTAACGTGTGCTACTGACTCATACAGTGCTCAGCAGGGTGCGCTGAAACTCCCACTTCTCCTCACCAAGAGTTCAAGAGAATGTGCACCTGAAAACACTGATGAGAAGTATGAAAACTTGACAAAGCAGCTGTGAGTAATGACTGCTCCTCTCTTAATTCCAGCTAATTGCCACAAAGCTTTAAACATTTCCAGAAATAAAAAAGCAGTGATATTCACAACGAGCAATGTTACTATAAAAAAGTGGTTCCTTCAAATGAATCCTGATTTGTAAGCAAATTGCTGAATACCTCACAGGCATTTATCTGACCGTCTTGCCTGTGTTTTACAGGTATTGACACAGTAGCCTTTCCACACCATTGGAAAGAACCTAACTAGAAATATGCCAGATTCATTTATAGGAGAGGAAATATTAACTTATTAGGAAGATATCCTGGCTGATAACTGCAACATTGATTTCTATAATGTGAAACTGTAGGGCTAGAATAAGAGGAACTTGCATCATGTGCAATTAACATCCAAGCAGAAATTCATCAGCTGATGAGGTAGCCAAACATTAATGCATGAATTATGACCACATATCACAAATACAGGATCTCCCCTTACACATCCAGCTGGTTAGTTACATCCTAACAAAACATTTACCATCTTGCCATCTATAATTTTATTCAGGAGGGCATCTTCCTATGTTTGAAAGCATGCATATCTGACTCAGATACTCCTGATATCCTTTGACATTAATCCAATTTTGCAAGAGCCATCATTTTTCCCCCTTTTCCCCATTCTGCAGTTGAAGCCCAGGGGCAGTTCTGTCATGCAACAACTGTTCAGCACATGAAAGAAGGGAGTCAATGTATTTTCCTAGCACAAATTGCTGATAAAAGCAACAGAGCACCAAGGACTCCAAATCACACAGAGAGCATTTTTTAATTTCTATGTGAGATTGTTGTACTGATGCATCCAGTGCTGAGCAATGCATTGGCACAATACTTCAAGAATAGCAAACCATCCCAAAAGTAGTGGTCACCTTACCAATCCTGTCTCTCAGAAAACTCATCAGCACAGGCAGAACGAAGTTGTTAAAGTGTGGAAGACTCAAACTTCATCATAAAGGCCATGATGTTTAAGTATGAAATCTTGTTTGTCAGTAACAGTAAAACATCTTCTGTGAGAGAAGTAGAATAATAAGCTTTCAGGAAATGTAGTTCATAAAATAACTCCCATAAAACACTGGATGGCATCTAACATCAAGAAAACCTTCTTGTAAAAAAGCCTTTTATGGAAGACAATTCATAAATGATGAACTTGCACATGAACGTAATGGTAAAAGGAGGTAGCAGGTGCTATTGAGCCCTGAATTATAGAAGGGAAAGCTGAGGGTTCTGTAACCTCATCAAACAAGAAAGAAGGTGCAACTGAACATCCCATAACTATTCCCATTCTTTGATACTTAAATACACATTCACAAATTTTTAAAATTATGACCTTAATTTCCTACAGCCTTGTGCCCATGAGGGTAATCTGGTTCAGGATGATTGATACCTGCTTTGTCCAGTATGGCAATGGCTCCACAAATTGCACAAGAGCAGAGAGTCAAGACTCTGTGATGTGGGAGCAGCACTGGGTGTCTCAAGCTTACATCTTCTATAGTGAAATGTATTTCTGTGTGAAGGCTCAGCCCTTTCAGCCAGCTTTAGCACTGACAGTAAGACAAGCTATATATATAAAACATGAGCAGAGGTTTCAGGTGAAATTTGTGCAGGGCAGCCCTGGTAAGTTAGATCCTTTGGGAAGTTCATACAGTTGTGAAAAAATTGGCGAATGTCAGGCTAGCTCTTATGAAATTCTGAAGAAGAAATTAATGTTTGATGGCATAAAATTCAACATGCCAGACAGATGGCAAAGGAAGAGGGAGAGAATGAAAGTAGCATTTGGACATATGCATTCATCTGTTAAAGCAGATGCAGTACCTGTATAGGGAAGGTTGCTTATCTACTTTGCTAGAGGTGACATTAGGCTTATGGAAGAAGTAGAAACATCCCATAAAGATGTGGGAGCCACCACAATTTATAGGCTGATCATGAGATCTCTACCAATCCCCCAGCAAGTACTGTTGCTGACTATAACCACAAGCGCACCAGTAGAAGTTCAAAAAGCTGTTCTTTTTATTTTGTTTTCCTTCCCTCCATTTCTCTCCCTAACCCTTAAGATTTTCATGGAAAACCACAGCCAGCCTTTCCATGGTCTTACGGAATGGATCAATTTATCACTCTGCTCTTTACCATCTTCCATGCATAAGTAGTAACACACACATATTCTCAGTAATTTCAGCCCAGCAATATTCAACATTTGCATAGATCTTTGCTACTCCTAAGTGAGCTAGAAGACAACTCCAATGGGATGATTTAGGTCTGTTTGTGAGGTTAATAACGATTTGTTTCGGTTTTAGGCATATAGATTTAGCTTTGTTTTCTAGATAGAAATAAGCAACAGGCCTTTTTTAGTTCAAAACAAGGAACTCATCAGTGCTGTCTTGTGTTGTGACAGCAAAAGACTACAGAGATCTCCTGACAACCTCTCTCTGTTTTGGTCTCTCCTTATGCCTTGATCTACTTAATGTTGCTGAAGAGGAATGCATGATATTTAGGTATAAAAATCCACAATTCCTCCTTTAGGAGATGATGTTGGATAGAATGGGCTAGTACAATTCATCCGTATGATACATATCTCACCTTTACAATTGTATCCAACATAGATATTATTCTGGAAAAATAACTTTAAACAAACAAAGAAGCAGACAAAATTTCCTCCATATGTAGGTTCAGGAAAGCATATGCTAACAGATGAACAAGCTGTACATAAACATGTGTGTTGCAACCATAACCCACCCAGATTTATGTCCTAGAACTTACATGCCACACAGATGATATCATATGCATATATTCCCTTGTACACTATCTTAGTCAAGATACTGAACTATATAGGCTCATCTACTGCCAAATGCTGGGTTTCTTAAATGCACAAGATCAATAATAACTGTTCAGGTCTGCTGTGATCTGTCTTACACATCTCCTCTAAAAAATTCTCGCTTCAAAATAAATGACTGCATTTATAATTGCTTACTAGTTTACATAATTTTCAAATAGGAAAGGCTAATAAAATCTCCCTGGGATTCAGACTTCTGCATCAATTTCGCCAGTCAAAAAGCAAAAAAATTTGCTTAGACAAAATGAACATTTTTTATGAAAATTGATTAGTACCTCCACTGAGAAGAATATGTAAACATTTTTGCACTAGAATTGTGATATATTTGTTTTACAAGTTTGAGGTTTCATTTTGATTTTTAGTTAGTTAATTTTTTATGGGTTTATTATTTACATACTTTTTAATCATTTCATAGAGGTCAGGGGAAGCAATGCAAACTGATGGACTCATGGTTTGATACCTGTGACATAAAACCTATCAATAGGACAGTTGAAATACTTAGTATTTTTATCAATAATTTTTAAAAAATAAATCCTACAATAAACAGAGACTGATTTCACAAAGAAAACAAGCTTCTCTCAAGACGTATCAAAATAAACTAAAATGAAATAAAATAATATTGCAACTAATCATTACTCATGACATACAGAGTATATTCTGAGATGTAGCTTTATGTTCTCAGCTTTGAAGCTTTGTTGCTTCAAACCTTCAGCCTTCCAGAATGCAGTTCTCTGTCAGAGGAAATGGCTAAGATGGATGGATGGATGGATGGAAGGCTTCACTGGGCAGGAATGATATAATTCACACATTATTCTTTATCAACTTATAGATATCATATCTATCTTTACCTATTGCAAGTACAGTGTTAGGTAAAGAATTTAGACTAAATATTGGAAAGGAACCTCTTTTGAAAGAGAGTTTGATACCAACAGGCCTTTAACAGCTCTTGCAACAAGAGTATTTTGTGAGCTGGAATCACACATGCAGATGTTTCCAAGTGTTGGTTTGATTTGGAGTCTGGAAAATTCCAGCATTCAAATGCAAAATATCCCCCAAAATCAATACACTCTCTCCTTCTTTTTCCCATTCATCTTGCACAGTATTCTCCCCCTTTGTACTTTTTTCCCTACATGCCCACTGCAGCTTTACCTTTGCTTTTTCAAACTATTTTGCTAGATTCAAATGTGAAGGTTTCACACATGCCTCGCCTGCAGCAAATTGAGGTTAGCACCTTCCACCATGCTGCCATTTGACTGTTTAGCAAACAGCAAGAGCCTTGAGCCAGGTCTTTTACCTTCTGTGTCAGGAGCTGGCACATGCCTTTATGGTCATGCTAACAAAATTAGCAGATTTACCTGCCTCCAACAAAAAAGAGCAGAGCTGTCTACGCCAGCTTCTGCGAGAAAAGCAGAATCCCCCCTTGCTTCTGAAAGGGAAAAGCAGCCACCAAACTTCTTATTCAAGGGACTAACGGCCACAAATTCCTCCTGGCAGAGTGCACACCATACATTCACATGGTTTCATGCAAATATTTATTTTTCTTCTAGTCTCCTCTAAAATAATTTCAGATCTGATTGCCTCATTCTGCAATAGAAGAAAGCAGGAATTATGCTGAACTCTAGTTGGTATTAACACTAAGTATGTATCCCACACAATGTGATTACTTCATTTGATCCTCTACATGCTGTACAGGTACACACAAAAACAAGAGTGATACGGGCACAGTTATTCATCCAAAAAAACCAAGCACAACCTGCTTCAATTTCAGTACTTCCATAATTCTAACTCTCACCTAGTGAATTTGAATAGTTTAATTTCTGCCTTTTTCTTTTCCTCCAAAGACTGGCTGTACCAGAGCTGTATCTTCTCTTGGCCAGTGCTCATCTGAATAGCTGCAGTCAGGAGACAGGGAGGAACGGGTGTGTATGTACCTCTGTTTGCATGCACCTATGGCTTAGCACAAGCATACTGCTGGTGAGGGAGCTCTTCACACATAAAGCTGAGTGCATCTTCACATTTGTTCCTTTTCTAGCCTCCTGCAAGAACATTCATGTACTTCTGTAGCACATGTCCGTGCAGCCCAGAAGAGACAGACCATACTCAGCATCCCTTACTCCTCTGGGGCTCTTCCTGTTGCTGCTCCCTCCTGTCTCTCTTTTCTGTCCTCGTTGCCATGCAGCTGATCCTCTCTCTTCTGACACTTCACAAAAATCCAGGACCCTTACCAAAAATAAAGAGAAAAATAAAGTTTTCCAGCCAGCAGAAGTCAAGTGGATGTGACTCTGAGCAACCTTGATCTTACTGAAGATGTCCCTGCTCATTGCAGGGGTTTGGACTGGATGACCTTTAAAGGTCCATTCCGACCAAAACTATTCTATGATTCTTTGATTCTAAATGACTCAGCTGCTCATAATATCCTCAGCACCTGGAACACCGCAAAGGGTCTGTCTAGCTCAGTCACCCCTATCTTGCTCACCAATGCTGCTGCTCTTGAAAGCCAGAGAAAGATAACTCTCAGCCCCAGCAATAAAAATTAGGATTTTGGTAGGTAATTTAAAGAGCTGCTCTACTGATACATGTGTTTACACTCATCTCACTGCAAAACACCAGTAGGTCCTTCAAGAGCAAGATAGAAGACTGGACAATATCCCTTCCATCACAAGCCTGCCCCTCCCTTGTCTGCAGAAGAGAAAATATACGCTGAGAAAGACACTGCAAGACTAAGGAGTTGCAGTTGGGACTGGACTTAGGGGCGTCAAGGGGAAGGGAAAACTCCTGCATAACCATGGGAGCACCCAAATGCTAACCCAGCATGCCTTCAGTGTTTTTATTCTTTGCATTTCTACTTCAGTAAAAGTTAGTGAGTTTTCTTTTTCTCTTAATTGCTGTTTCATGCTGCAGTATGAAAACCTGGAAACCTGAGGTTTCACACATAAACTTTATTTAGATAGGAGTGAAAGGAGGTGAAGGATAGCATCTGTGATCTGAAAGGTGACTGGAGTGGTAATTATACAGAGAGAATTGCAGAACTACATTTTAAACACCAGAGTGTATTCGTACTACTACCTTCAGCTGAACCACACTAAAGCTTTATCATATGAGACGAATGCAAGATTTCCTATCTAAGTACCTGTGTTTTGAAACTGTGCTTTTCTTGAGGCCACTCTGGACATGAGGAAATTGAGCAAGGGGGAGCCCAAATTCCCAGGCTTCTAGTTCAAAAACTTAAGATTGCTTGTTATATGGGTCTGAGAAACCTTGATTGGGAAAATGTATGTAATGAAGTGTCCTGCTAGGTGAATTTCTCACCTCACCTGTCTTCTAAATATTTGAAAAAAAGATTTCAATTTTCCCTTTTGCATCTCCTTGCACGACAGCTGTCCCTGTGGAAATGTGTCCCTCCTGACTTTCATCAGTGGCCATCAACCTGAAGCGTTTCACTCACCCAGGGTTTGAAAAGGTTTTCTTCTATCTCCTGTAACAGGTGGAGCTTCTGATACCAAGTTGTCAGCCTAGTGCGCAGTCTGACAAGTGTTTGCCTGTCTACTGGCGCTGCCTGGCTCCATGCCCTGCAAGACACCTCTCCTGTTGACTACCCCACCCACCCCTTCCCTGATTTTACTTATGACATCTCAAGAAATGCCCTATTCTAATACGCATGTTTAATTTCTCCTCCTTTGACAAACAAGGCAGCTCATGAGCACTCACACTGGCATTCCCTGAGCTCTCATTTCTCTTCCACCTCCATGCCTAGCACTCCAACATAAGGCAGAGACTGAGAAAGGGAAGAAGTGTCTTCCCTTCAGCAAGGCCTTGCTATGCCTGCTCTATAGTTTTACCTTCTATGTACCTCCTTGACCATCAGCCTAAGCACCAAGGTGCAATTTATATGAACTATCGTAATTTATTCATGAGCTGCCATTCAGCTGCTCATTAGAGCTCTAACCATAACAATCCATAAGTTAGGAAAAGATTGTGATGAGTCTGTTAGCTTCCCTTAATAACATCTTTCAAAAACAGCAGTGATAGTGCTCTAGAAAAACCTTTTGTACTTTAAATTCTCATCAACTCTATCAGTCCTAAGAGCATTAGCCAAGGTTTAAGCAGTTCATCATCTCTATTACATTCATTTACATGCTACTGGGCTTGACACTGGATAATAAGGGCTTATTCAGCAATACTTCATTTTTTGATCTGGTAAATTTACTACAGGCCTTATTCTTAAGTTATTACCTTTTTTTTTTTTCCCCATGAATTGCCTTTTTTTCTTGTAGCTTACAGCAGCACAGATTTTTGAATGTAAAACATTGATCGTTAAGTTATTACACTTCCTGCTCTGGTATGAAAGCTATTGTACATAGGCACCATTTACTGGATCACAGACATCAATCATATTTCTAGTGTTCTGTCTATTATCACCAAACAAAGACAGAAAACTGGCAGTTGGACCAGAAAAGATCACAGCTCATGCTTTCCCATTGAGATTCGCACCCATGTATGGTCCAATTTAGCAGCACGGTCCAATTTAGCAGCATGAACCCACCATGACACATGGGTCCCCCCTGAAAAACGTTCATCTGAACACTCAGAAAAGTTTGTGATATGCTTGTTGTTTACCAGTTGCCTTCATTAGGCAGGTGGGCTCATGCTGTGGCCATCACCAGTACTTCGGAGTACTAAAGGCAGTTGTTTAGGCTCTGGTTTAGGCATATGGCTGATCTTTACTTCTCTTCTCAAGACAAATAACCTGGTAACTATGCAGAAGACAGCAGCTTCCCTTTGTGTTTTATGGAAAACGAACTTATTTTAATATCACTGTAATTATCATAAAACCTTTCTATAAAATGCACACCAGTGTATTTATTAAAGACAGACCATTTATCTAGATAAATCAGCAAAATTAAAATGCTAGCTTTTACTGAATAAATATATACAGAAACACTGAGCCTGGGCAGGGGTATTAATTATTTTTTCTGCTATTAGCCCGCAGTGCCATGTGTGTGACCAAGAAGTGACTTCTGGCCTTCTGCAGGACACTGTATTGATTTGTCTGAGTTTTAAGACCACAGAACTGGTACTACTGTCTGCTCCCCATCTTTCAAGAACATGAGCTCTTGCAAAGCAGAAGTGGAGCAGAGCTGCCAGATGTGTATGCTGAGCAGGAAAACCTGCTGTGTCATGAGACTGGGATTCAACAGAGTGCTTGGCCATGACAACAAGGATATGACCAGTCAAGTATGCAGCTAACAAGAAGCCATGTATTTTCAAATACCACCAGCACCATTTTACCCATGAATGGCTGGAAGACAAAGTATAATTAGGTACATATACAAGCAACCATGACAATTATCATCTCTATACTACAACTTTTTGCAGATCTTGCAATGCAGCTAAGGATTTCTTAACTGAATAACTTCCCAATGCCCTTAACAGCAATTAAAGGAATACCAAGATTAATGGCAGCTAAAAAACACACTTAAATCTCATCCAAGCAGAAGGGGGCCTTTCTCCAGAGCTGAAGCATTCAGAAGAGGCAATGTTGCCCATGACAGTAAAGGTGCATGCTCCTTTTCAGTATGCTATGTGCAGGACTGTGTGAATATGGATTAACAGCAAGTCGTGATAATTTAACATTTATTTGTTACAAAAATCCTGCTCCGGTTTCCCTGAGGTGTTCTGATGGATGCTGTGCTGCAGTTGGGTAGTAGCTTACTCACTTACAAAGTAATTTTACTGGTGCTTGGCAGACTAACTCAGGGCAAAGGCAGAAATTAGGATATTACCTTTTTCGGTTTCCCTAATATGGCTGTATATGTAGCCTGGATTAAAATGCACAGCACACTGATGTTGTTGGATAAATATGGAGGAAGTGATCTAACATAAGACCAAGAGTCCCTCACACTGGTGTTCTGACACTTGTATCACAGAGATATGTGTAGGGAGGGGAAGTAGGCTTTTGAGGCACTTCATCCTCTTTGC
Organism: Pseudopipra pipra; assembly: GCF_036250125.1. Lineage (NCBI taxonomy): Eukaryota > Metazoa > Chordata > Aves > Passeriformes > Pipridae > Pseudopipra > Pseudopipra pipra. The sequence goes on from NC_087551.1 coordinate 66,367,036, forward strand.
CTAGGTATGTTTGAAGGAAATAGGAAAGTGATCCCACACTAGTTACATGCTAGAATATAAAACTGAATGGAGGAGAAAATTATCTAGCCTTTATTTTCTCTTTTACAGACAAGAATTAAAAATACATCTAGAATACTTCACATTTGGAATGGTTCTGCTAAAAAAATAAAGACAAACTAACTGCATCTGCTAGGTCAAGCTTCCCATCCTCCATTGCTGAAAATCACCAATCCAAATATAACTTGTCTGTATTGGTTCTCACAGAAGGCAAACCGTATGTTACATTCCCAGTGTCCATACACTTCTGCAGCCTCTAAATAGCTGACTCCCCAATAGCTGTTGGCCAGATTTTGGTTCTCTTCCAGCACTGAAAGGCAGAGGGTAGGAGATGTCCTGCTGCTACTCTCCTTTCATTTAGAAAACAGAGAGGTTGTCTGGCTGCCAACTTGTCAGTGCAAATAAGTTCCCTCCACAGACCTTATCAGATGAATCTCAATGTGAAAACTTTTTACATATGAATTGCTTTGCAAGGAAGGCTTGAATTTTTTCAGAACAAATAAGGAAAAGAACAAAATAAAGGAAGTGAAAAATTAAAGAACCTGCACAGAAAGGCCACTTCAAAGGAACAAAAGTCCACATGGCTTCTTTCTCCTATTCTCTTTATTTTTTCACAATTGGCTTGCCAGCATCTACATGCTGCTCCCCTAACTGTGGTGGGCTTAGTCACCACAAGCCTCATCAGTGTACAATTAATTACTCCTGTTAATCAAAGCTGAAAGGATGAAGGAACTACAGTGCCCAGCAGATTTGTAATGGAAGATCTCATCTGTGCCAGAAGTCCACCAACAGACTAGTTAAGCAAAGACAAGAACAGCTCATAGCTATCAGATTTTCAGCAGCCTAGGCAGAATGGCCAGCTGAATGGAGTGTCAGTCTGCAGGAGAAATACGCTTATCCTGAGAATCACTAGCACTGTAAATGGTAGCCAGGACTGTGGTTATATTAAATCAATATTGCTAGTTACATTATTAAATATTAATCTAAGATATAAGCAAAGGAGTGTTCTTATGGTCCTGCCAGAGACAGCTTGCATAATCACACCAAAGCATTTCATTTCAGTTCCTCTCAAATTCCCATCTGTAAAACAGATAATAATATTTCAAACCATCCACTTATGCAAGCTTGTCTCTCTGGGCAGGCTCCTTGGCCGCCTCTCATATTACATACCTACAGCCTTGTGGAGACTGACACCTCTAGAAGCCACTGTCACATTACAGATTAAGAGACATAGCATGGAAAGGTCATACAGCTTGTGCTGAAGCTCTAGGGCTAAAAGTGGAAAAGGATAGATTGGAGTACTTCGGGTAAATTTTTTGTCTTCAAATCTGCTGACTCTGAAAAGCACTGTTCACCACCACCAAAAAGAGCTGTTGAGACAGACAGTGAAATGGGTCAAAATTAGTGAAAGCACATGTAAACATTTCCTTTGTGTGAACAGAAAGGGGGTTGAAAAGGTCTAACAAAGAAGGGTCTAACAATTTCATGTTAAAAACAAGCAAAAAAAAATGAGTAAAGGAGAAAGCTCCTTTATAGGAGGAGCTATATAGGAGGAGCTATATATTCCTTTTAAGGAATATTTAACAGGAATAATTAACAGGAAAGAGGGCAGGCCTCAACTGAGGTTGTAGCTAAACCTATGGTTGAATCGCAGAATCACAGAATGGGTAAGGTTGGAAGGGACCATAGTGGGTACATCTGGTCTAACCTCCCTGCTCAAGCAGTGTCTTCCTAGAGCACATTGCACAGGATTGCATCTAGATGGGTCTTGAGTGATATTCTGACCTGGGGACAGGTATGTATGAAAAAAGTAGATGACAAGTGCAATTAAAACACAGAAATGCCAACTCAGCACATACATCCTATTTCTGCCAACAGTACTTTAAGCATTCCAGAATAGTACTGAAGCCTAAACTTCTTAGTTTAAGTGCTTAGAAGTTAAGCACTTGCTTAAATGTCTTGCTGAATTGAGATGAGCTCATGAATTGTGATGTCAGAATATAATAACTGAAGGACATGGAAACTTTAGGCCTAGGCAGTCATAGAGAAATCATGTTCTTTATGCTCTTGACAAATTCCTGTACCACATTCATTCTGTCTTCCTAAGTACAGCTCTGTGATAACAGAAAAATAAAAAGCAGGACCACACTCAGATGCTGGGACCGTTTCCTTTCACTCAGTGCACATCAGTCTTTCGGGTGCAGTAATTCAGATTACTCTTCCTGGATGGATGGCAAGCCAGGTGAAGTGACACTGGCTAGGCAGATGGACACTAGGTGACGTAGTACCCAGCCCTGATTGCAGCATGGTGTCCTGTCCCAAGCTATCTGACAGCTCAGTAGTATCACAGCATTGGTACTTGTAGGGTGGACATGGATTTTCTTGCGCATCTCTAAATAGCTTACTGTGTAGCAAATAAATATCAACCTTTAAGTAAGAACTAATACTTAGTAATAATAATAAGGCTCTTGAATTTCACAACTGATTGAAGTCTCTAACCTATACTGAAATAAAACATCAAGCCAGATTTTAGCACTGTTACAACTTCGAAACACAAAATCTGTGTATGGAAGAACCAAGGTTGACAAGTTACTACATAGGGAGCAAAGTCTCTCATTGTTACATAAAAATCAACTTTGCTTTAAACTCAAAAGCAGTAAAAGTGTTTTTTGTTCTATCTAGTACGTTTCATTTCTCTGGATATATTGCCATTTTTATTTTTCTATTTGATCTTCACTCCTCTTTTAAGGCTAGCTTATTACTTGGTGGTTTATGTTAATTTCTTACATTGTATTTTACTAGGGTAATAGTTTAATAAATTTTTCAAGAAGCTAGTGATTGACACAGATCATGAGGCAGTAGGGAAATCAGCTTTCCATGGAAGTCATATGCTCACACTGACTTACACCATGGTGGGGAAATGGCCCAATCAGAATCAAGCTTAGATAGCACTAGATAGCAGTAACTCTACAATAATGCCTGTTGATGGTGATAATTACAGTTCTCTGGGAAAGGTGTCTATGATTTCCAGGATTTTGTGATCTCATTGTGCATTCTTAGCCATAAATTATTAAGAATTTGTAGAGAAAGAAAACGTAAGAAAAGGGACATTGATGGGTTACTGCTACTTTCTTTACTATGAGTGATCCTGTCCATTAAAATAGATTTGATGCTGAACAGAAATAAGCAAGCTGATGTCTATAATACAATAATTGCTAGCATGGCATCTACTAAGACTTCATAAATCCATATGTAAAAGATCTAAATCATAAAAGAAAGATTACTTTTCATTACCTCTCTCCTAACATGACAGTTTCAATGGCTAATTATTTTCCAACGTTTGCCATAAGCATCACACTGAATTTATGTCACTGCTTTAAGCCAAGACTCTCACAAACACATATGGCAAGCTTTTATATGTTACTACATCTCATCTGCAGGCCAGGATGAGTAAGAATAAAGCTTTCAGAAACAGCTATTGATGTGGGGTGCTAAGGCACTCAAAAATAAAGAGCCTGAATACTTGCAGGTCAGTAAAAAAAAGTCTGGTCACTAATACAATTAGTTGAACAAAAAGGCCTGAGTGCAGGATCTGAACTTCAACATCAGCTGGAAAGTCTCAGCAATTAAATGATTCCACATCAGACAGGGTCAGACTATTCCTAGTCTCTCTCAGAGGAAGAACAGACTTCCTTTCTTTGGGGGGCTTCTATAAAGGACACGTGGGAGATGCAGGACTGATTTCTTACCCTGGGGAAAGAGAGCAGGAATGAGAAAGGGCTGTAGTACACCTACACTGATTTGACGCTATGGGTCTGGTATTCCCACTAACTGGGAAAACACTCGTGACACTGTCTTCATAGATGGGTGACTCCCAGTGCAAAGGCTGTGACACAAGGATATATCACCCTTCAGCAAACAGCACCATAACCTGGTGCTGCCCAAACATGGCTGCTTACATTGCTGTCCACCCCTGCTGTCACTCAGGCTCAGGCAAGACTCTCATCACTTCTGAGACACGACAGCAGCAAAGCAAAGAGAAACATCTGTTTCCTTTTGAGAGGTACTGGCTAGAGAGCTAGAGAGGAAGAAAGCAGCGAGTAGCAGTTGAAACACCTTCATATCAGGACATCAGCTAGCAGCCAGCTGGATTCAGCTCTGGTTTTGCGAGCGGACCTCCCCACAGTTGTTCCATCTGTACTGGTTTGACTGCCCATTTGGCTAATCCCAGCATTGCTGCCCAGACTTGCTTCCCATCAGTGAGGCCCCAGAGTACTGTGTTGTGAAAGCACCAGCTTAAAGGTGTTTTACTGAATTAAACCGAATTACAATGCAGATACCGGAAGAGAAGGACTCAGCACCAGTCTTATTTCCACTGTTAACTTATTTTTTTTTAATCAGTTTGCTTTGGTCCTACCTGTAGGTGTAACTATTTAGATACATCTACAAACGCTGGTACAGACTTTTCAGCCAGCTCTTTAAGACCTAAAGGATTATTCCAACATAATAAAATCCTCCTTTCTCCACAGCAAATTACAATCTTTTACAGTGGCTTACACCATAAGCCACTGTAATTGAAGTACAGGAGCAAGCTGGACTAGATTGGCTTTATTTTTGCTGTTTTCTACCAAGACAAACAACAGAACCAGAGACAGGTTTTGCAGATAAGGACTAATGTAATTTCTCCACAGGTTCTTTTGTTCTGTTCAGTGCTGTGTTTCCTTAACCTATATTAAATTGTTTGACAGACTTCTGACTTCTTTTAGTGGTGTCTGCAACAACTGCTACCCAGATCAAAATTCTCCTAGCAGAGCATCTCTATACTCTGTGTGAGCATTCAATCCGTTCTCCAGGCCATAATGACAGCATATCATCAGTTCTAGGATTCTATATCAGGTAAGTTTCTGAAATTAGAGAAACCTTATAAATGTCCTGCATTAAACATCAGTGGTGAAATCCACCAAGTATTGTGCAGTTTTTCCCTCCAACATCTCCTTGTTATTTCCAACCTGGAATGCTACGAAAGGCGATAGCCAAATTGATCTCCTGTGGGACTGCAGTCTTTAATTGGGAAAGGAACCGATTTCCTTCATGGCTGTTCTCAGAGGAGAGAAAGCCCCAATTCAACTTTTGTTTTTCCCTGAGGATGCACAAAGAGAAGGGAGCCAGGCTAAACAACAATAGCTTCAATCAGCCACACATGCACAAAACAAAGGGAATTTTTTTTTGCTGCACAGCCAGAAGAGGAGGGGTCTGACTGGCATTCAGACTTTGCAGCATCTCACTGTGGGAGAGAGGTCTTCTGCAGTCCTTACTCTCCTAGGGTGCTTGTTATTGACAGCGCTTTCAACTGACTGGCAGAGAATAAAAGTATCCCCTCGGTAATACCGTTCACTTCTCCCACTTGCTGTTCCCCCTCTCTGTGCCTCATCCAGAGCACATGTGCAGTTGACACTGAGCGAACACGGTGACCTCCTCTGAATATGCATAAATGCTAAGGATTGTCTGTTTTTTGCCCTGCTGCCATAGCTTGGCCAGCATTTTGCTGATGAAAGAATGCATTAGTTTGCAACTGTTAGCCCGCAGATGGCCAACTTCTAAGTCTGGCATCCAGACTCGTATTTAGTCTCACAAGCAATTTAGAAAGCACATAGTTAAAACTGATGAGACATTGATGTTTAAATAATGTGCACCTGCTTTTATTTTCTTACAACAGTTGAGAGATACATCAGTGTGCTGAGCATGGAGTAGATAGCAGGGATGAGAAGATTCATGTTACCAAATTATTTTTTAGAATTTAGTTCTGTAGTGCTTGGCCGTCAGAGTTTGCATGACTGAAGTATGCTGGATGTAAACACAGATTAATGAACAGGCTTTATTCCCACTGGAGCTATGTGGATGCAATACTGCTAAACTTCTGTAGGTTACACACAGGAAAAAGGTGGATTCACCATCTCCATTCCTTTAAAATCAAAACAGGGGGGGTCCTTGCAATGATAAGTAAGGGTAAACATAATTAACTTTTGCTCATGATTGTTGAGCACAATGCTCTTTTGTTGCTTTCTGCTTTTTAGCACATATGATCATATCTGAAAGCATTTTCTTTATCCATGAGAAGTTTAAGATTCACTTTTTAGTTTTAACAGAAATTGACTGGTATTTTATTTAGACTTTAAGACCAGAATATTCAAAATAAACATAAACCCAATTAAAATACCAGAAGAAACAGTATTGCAGAACATGGAGATAGGTCTGCCAAGGCTTGTTTGCTCTTCTGCTGGTGATTTTTGGGAGGAAGACAAAGAAAATTAATAGTGCCATTGTCTGATGAGTGCATTTACATGGGATTTGCTTCAAGCACCTTGTAACACAGAAGTAAGATGTCAATTTATCACAGACAAAATTTTAAGAAATCAGTAAGTCAAAGAAGGATTTGGGAATGTCACTGTACATTCATGATTCATACTCTGCCTTCCTCGTAGGATAAAGTAATTTTTAATTCATCTTTATATTGTCCCCCTCCCACTTTCATCAGTGAAATTTCTACATTTCTTATATTCCTTTCATCTGTCCTTGTATTCCTGCTAGTAAACTCACACTATCTGTTGGCCACTGACTCCTTGGCTGTTTCAGCTGGAATAATGCTTCCAGACTGTAACCAACAGGGAGCTGCAACAACTTCAATCTTCTTGAGCTTGTGATGCTTAACATTTCTACAAGTCTCCTGTAAATACTACCAAACACCTAATTCTCATCTGATACAAATAATTGTTGCTGAATTAGGGTAAGTTTTGATTTATACTACGTAATTCATATCTCTCCTTAAGTCCTGAACACAAATCTTCCTGTAAGCAGCCAGAATAATAACAAAATTTTCTTCCACAAAAGGTTAAAAAAAGTAATTTAGGTTTCCATTATAGCTTGATTGTCATTACTGTTGAATCAAAGTCTTGGAGCTTTTGTACTAAGAAGGTAGTTTAAGAGAGTCAAATACAAGGATATTACAGTCCACAGCAGCAAAGAAGGATCAGAAATCATCTCTGGTCAGTATTATTGCTAATAACTTACTCATGTCCTAAAGAAATGAATAGTTAGCTTCCTAGTAAGAGAAAGTAGATGTAGGCAGAAAGTAGGCAGATGGAGAAAGGGAGGAAAAGAGGCAAAAAAGAGTATTTATAAGGACTTGTGCCAAGAAATAGAGGTAAGGAATTGATCAACACATAGATTTTTTAGTAAGCCTTCAGCAAATCTGCTACTATACATGATTAGATAAGGTGAAAAACAGCCAGAAAAAATCCCAAGTTTGCTTGGTCTACTAACAGGACAGTGAAAGAGGAGTGACTGGCACAGCTGTGTTCTGCAGAAAGAAGTGAGGATCTAGTTCTGCTGTGACCCCAAGAAACATTTGTGCTCCTAGAGTCAGCATTGCAAGGTCCAGACTAGATGCCTCAAATGTTAGCCATCACTTCTGAAAGACTTGGGAGCTTGGAAAAAAGAAAAAACCAACCCCTTAATAAAATTAAATTAAAAGCAATAGTCAAAATCTTCACTGATATAAGTGTTCATTACCAAGGCTAAAAGTTATTGAAAACTTCAATAGATAATTCAGTGTGTAATCTGCTTTAACTGTTAAGCTGCCTTAGAAATCTGTATGGCATAGCAGTCATGTAGCATTTCCTCTGCTTTGTGGCAAATAAAGAGAAAAAGTGTTAGTGTGGAGTTCTGTAAATAATCCTTGAGAACTGATAAGAAATTAAATAATTCATGCTTTCTTCCATTGTTAGATACGTAACCCAAGGGCATGCATAGCTGCATAGTGTAAGACTCAAAATAGCCTAATAATGCACATTCACACATGAGAAACAACAGTGTAATTTTGAAAAATATTGAAAGGGACTTTAAAAGAATCACAGTTTGAAACATTTGAGAAAAATAACCAGTTCCTTAAACATTTCACTGCTGGTGACCAATATTTTCTCTCTAAAATGCTGTACGCACAAACCCATCCCTTAATTCTACTTACAGTATTTTATATTTTCCTCAACATACAGTTTTTGGTATCAATAAATTTTGCTTTTTCTGGAACCTCCATCAAAACCTGAACCTAAGCAGTAATTAACTTCATACACCAATACTTGTAAATATGGATTACATGTGTACTAAAAGTTAAAACCTCTCATCAGCCAAAAGGCAGACAAAACGTCTTATTCTTAGAATTATTTTTAAAATTTGTTTATTTGATTTTGGCTTTTTTAAGATCAGCTGTGTGGTATTTGAGAACTTCAAATACCTGACAAATCAGAAAAATCCAGTACCATAAGCACAACAGAAATACAAATCCTGTTTCCTCTGGTTACAAATAAGAGTTATTGCATGCATGAATTACACCCTGAAGTTTGTAAGAGAAACAGAAATAAGCACTGCTTTCCTAGAAATCATGAACATTGGGATCATTGAGAATGACTACTTTACATATCAGTAAATTTACTGCATAGTAAGACCTTTTTCAGGTGATATAAACTTTATTCAAACCCAAATACCTTTGAACTGAGACAAGGCTAGAGTTTGTTTTTCAATTCCTATTTTAATTAAAGAACTCAGTGAAATACAGAGAAGTGAAAAACAATTTGTATTTTTAGCAAAAAAATTTGAAAAGTAATCTAGTAAACAATACAAGCCAACCAGATCTATAAAATACTTCTTCTTCTATACAGCTGCAAAGGAAATTTTGATTTTCATTAGAAGATGAAGGAGCTGCTATTTAGCACAAAACCTGCTTACATCTTCAAGTGCAATTTTTCATTTAAATTGTTTCTAGCAACAGCTAATTTTATTCAAACACACAGCAGTAAATAAAACAGGTGAAAAGAAGTAACTCTGCCTTCAAAAACCAGTATGTGCAAATTGTTCTTGTAATTAGTGTTAACAGACCAAAAAAAAAAAGATTGGCTGAAGCTGATTTTTAAATCAAGGGTCAAGTCTATCTGTTGCCCAGTGACAAAACAGAATCACAGAATATGCCAAATTGGAGGGGACCCACAAGGATCATCAAGTCCAGCTCCTGGCCCCGCAGAGCACCATCCCCAAGAGTCACACCACGTGCCTGAGAGCATTTTCCAAATGCTTCTTGAACTCTGTCAGGCATGGTGCTGTGACCACTTCCCTGGGGAGCCTGTTCCACTGCCCAATCCTTATAGGACAACTGTGATCACAGCTATGATGAACAGATGTCTAAGCCAAAACTCTTCAGTAACCACTGTGGACAGAGCGACTACAGAAAAGTGGTATCAGAAACAGCTTTTAACAAGGCTGTTAAAAAACCCAACCCAACCAAACAAACAAATTTAAGGCTCTTTTTTTCCCCTCCTTACCTAAAGAGGAGACTTTTCTCTGCTAAACAGGTGATTAATGGACCTGCCACTAGAAGGTGAAGGATGTATTTTGGTAAGGGATGTGTAAAACCAGGCCTGGTCCCAGCCTTGGGTCGTCTTTCCTGCTTCCACACTGAAGGACCCTGCTCATATATACATCAGATAGAAGACGATAAGGGTCTGCTTGATAAGGGTCACCTTAGCTGATTCCAGACTTCATGCGAGAATAAAAGTGCAAGCAATAGGAAAGATAGAACAATACTAAATTAGGCATGGGACAGATTGTATTGCAAGGAAGGCATCTTCTTCCTGTGCTGGGAAGCAATAGATACGGGTAACAAAGTACTGGGAAGCTCTTTTAATGTGGAAGTTCTGGATTCAAACCCATACTGCCTTAAAGCCCTCTTATTGAACACTATTTTGCCTGCGTAGTGCTACATGTTTTATAGCTGAGGATGTGAAGGACTATATTGTGCATGATTTTCTTACACTACATTATATAAATCTGCACTAACACAGAAGTCAAAGTGTTTCACAGTATTATTTGAATAGTCTTTGTATTTCAGATATACTTGCATTCTGTTAGATTATGAAATAATAATTTATTTTTGAATAAGGTAGTTCCAGTTTCTTGGTCAAACGAGCACTTTTAACATCCATTACAAAAAAAAAATGCACTTACTTTTAAAAAAATTTAGTATTTATCTGTTGGTGGGCAACATTTCTTAGAAGCCTATGATCTAAATTTTAAATGGGGATAGCAATTTTTATTGCTTTCATCTCAGAGAGCCTTAACTGATGAGACAGCTGTGAATGGAACCTTTCCACAGAACCTTATGTTGAGCCAAATACATCCAATAAGCCACCACACAGATGAACAGAAAATGCCTTTTCTCTGTGCTCATAAAAATTCATAGTATATTAAGCAGCTATTCTACAACCAAACTCCAAAAAGAAGCTGCCAAACTGCAAACCCCTAATAATCCTAAAGGGAAGTTTCAGAATATTCTTTGCAATGCAAATATGGATGAACCATAAGTCAATAGCAACTGTCTTTTGGAGTCTGTCCCTTCCTCACTGTAACTATATCACACCTGGTTCAACTACAGCAAATGCTTTCACAGAATACCTGTCTGAGAAACATAGCTGGCTTTAATAAGCATTTTGTCTTGGAAAACTTAAATGGGCTGCTCTATTTTGCTCTCCATTTAATTTCCTCTCCTACATTACTTTTTATCTCTCAGCTTAGAGTATCTGCATCCCGTAAGAACATCTTGGTAGAAGTGACTCTCTCTCTCTCAACCACAATTTGTTGACTTTTGTATTAGAGCACACCAGGAAACTCCCCAAGATGTGCTTAAAAGCAATTAGGGTATTGGCTATATTGGGAGGCCCTGAGGGTTTACAAGCTCTCTTATCATGAAGCCAATTTATGGATGCTTAAGTTGTAATGAAGCAGAAAATCTATAGAAAAATAAATAATCTAAAAATATTTAAGCCTCTGAAGCATGCTTCAAGATGAGAAAATTTCTGACATATTTTCCAAGTAGCAGAGTACTCTATGATTTCATAATAGGCTTGTTTTTTAAAATTAAACTATCCCATGTAAAAGCCAAAAAGCTGGACTATATTAAGAGAAAACAGCAAGGAACTACTTCCTCTATCCAGCACAGAACCCACACTTCATAAGAGCTACAAAACTCTAGGTAACAGAGATGAAGGCCAAAATTTGATCTTTAAACAAGCTGTCCAACAAAATCTCATTAAATCCTCAGGCACTGAAAGAGCTTGAATAGTAGACATCACTGTAAAGGAAGAAATGGTGCTAACTGCAAGTATCCAGGAAATACAATGAAGTCAGAAGTTCAACTTTCCATTACAAATTCTGCTGTGATAATACTGGTTATGATGCTCAGAAGAACAGCAACATTGTGGGCACACATATTTATGTTTTGAATTTGGCTTTCTAAGTTTTTTTGATACAAGAAACAAATCATGCTGTTGTTTTTTTTCTGGGACAGTACTGAGGGGTTTGTGTTAGAAACTGCTAAATAAATGGCCAAAGATGAAAGTCAACTGCTGTGGAGGGACGGTGCTGTCACCTGAACTGCAGCTGGGGGTGCTGTTCAGGGTTGGTGTAACAGACTGGGTAATTTTCTGCTTCTTGCCGTCCACTTTGTTTAAAACATGCTTTTAATTTCCTTTCAAACTGAGTGATCAGTCGTGACTTCTTTTTCCTCCCTAATGCATTTAGATTATTAAAGTGGGAAAAATGCCCAAGACTGCTACACAGTCATTCTAGGCCACTTAATGAAATTTCATTTTATTCTTGTTGGATGATGAATATTGACCAATTTGCTTGCAGTTAGCTCCTGGCCTATTTCACTCCTTTCAAATACCTGCTCACTAGCACAGCGAGTCTTCTTTTGGCTATCAACACCACAAGGAAATATTCCATTTTCTTCTTGTGAACACCCTGTTCTCACCAGAGTTAAACAACAGAATTGATGTTGGACTAGCTGACTTGCACTAGAGAACCAGAAACAGCAGGAAATATTGCTAGGTGGTGGTGTATGATCTTAGAGATGTGGAATGATGCACAATAGGAGTAGTCATCCAGACCGCTTCTCCACAGGGCACAGAACAAATCTAGCAACACATTGCAAAACCAATTGGACTATGCTTTCCTTAAATGTGGGACATTTCTCCTTTCTACTCAGATACTTTAAAAACAAAATGCATCTTCTACAAAATGTTGCCCTATTTATAGACTAAAATTAATTCTATAAACCGGTACAAAACACAGGGCAATAAGAAGCTCATTTGTATAATCTACTATTGAGAACACCATAATACACCTTTGATTTGCAAAAATGGTCCCCAAACTCTTTGAATCCACTTCTTTCTTGATATTTATTGCCTAGTTTACACCTGTACTAGCACAGAAGTGAGCAGAGTCAGATTACAGCACGTGAGAGAAAAACGTGAGTTTTACAATCTTATTTTACATTAGAAAACCCTCTAAGGAGAGTGTGGAAATAAGTACCCAAGGAGAGGAAAAGCTGTAGGATCCCTTACTTTTGTTCACAAATACCACTCACCAGAGAGACTAAAATGCTAGGGTTTATACAGCGCCCTTAAGCATTATTACTTATTATCATTTATATGATTACAAGTTGTGTTCACGGCAATAAAATAAGGCTAAGCTTGGGTAGTACTAATAGCCAACTAATTACACTGCTATAAAATGTTTATAGTGGTATAAATTCCAACATTATTACTACCATGGCATGACACTCACATGCATTGTCTAAAGGAAGGTGTTAGAAAGCCAAGCTCCATGTGTGCTGTTTTGGCTCTAATTCATACACAGTTAGTGAAGACAACAGGATATAGGACCACTCCCATTCGGCTGTAGGGCCAACTTAAGTCAAGTCTAATACTGTAGCTACAGTAGGAAAGCATTATTACTCCGGATTCCTGTTCAGAGATAGAAAGTATCAAATGGGTTTTTCTCCTTTTTATGGTCATTTAAAATTCCACCAATGTTCCTTCACCTGTGCCCAATCTTGTCAGGCATCAAGAGCAACCTGAGATATTCAACTGGAAAATTAAAAGTTCTCTAATCGTCTACTTCGTGAATTTCCTCTTATTAATAAAGAGGCGTGACCCTACTTTTATCTAGACTTGGAAATGGCAGAAGATCCACTTGGGCAGGATACACACTAGCTTTAATGATATTGCTTTGTAGAATACTTCACAGGTTCTTGGTCATATCACAGATAAATTTAGAAATGTAAGAATGATGCTATTTGGTGTTAGCAAATAAAGAAATCTTCCTGAAGATTATTGCAGCTCCTTGAGTAGAAGTAGGCAGTTGAAGGGAAAATATCACGGAACTGAATCTCCAAATTTCTATGGCGTGTAAGAAAGAAGGATCTGGATTCGTTCAACACTGTTCTACCTCCTGTATCAAAACAGAAAAAAAGTGAAAAAGTGGATAGTTGCTGTTTCATCAGTAGGGGAAGGAATCTTCTAAAAAGCTAGCCAGAGTTGCCAGTGGGGCATTTGAACCAAGCAGAAAGTGTGAAATGGAGACACAGGAGTGCCTCTTGATCAGGTGGCTTTTCTTGCATGTTACCACAGCAATTGAGCTTTCTAATGTGATAGATTTAACAAGGCAACTGGGAACAGCAGGGAAGGGGGAGCTGCTCACTTACTGGAGCCAGAAGATGAAAGACAGTCTGCCAAGGCCAGACAGAAAAATATTGATGGTGATCATTCAGAATCAGGAAATGAGGATTCACTGTTACTGGAAGGAACACACTGCCACATACTGTTGCAGGGGAGTGGGAGGGTGAGATGGTAAAATCATTACAGCTGGTTTTAGAATGAACAACTGGGGCCACTGCTGGGGCATCAGGCCACCAAGTCTGAAAGGAATCTTTTAAACTGGATTGGAAGTGCATATGACCCAGTACATAGCCGCACCTATGTTACCCCATGCAAGACTAAAGCTGCAAGACTAATAGGGTCTTCTGATACTGGATTCCAGCTGGAGTGCTGTGTGACCCATAGTAGTCACTTAGGAAATCATAACTGGTTCAGTATGTTCCAAGGAGTTTGTTTTACAAGATGACTGTGAAAAGTGGCAAATAGCATCTTATCCTCCTTCATATTCTGTACCTGCTGCCAGCAGACTTTCTTTCATTTACAAGTGGAGGGAGCGGATAGCCATCATAACAACACATAGGCAGGCTCTGTGCTTTTGGTGGCATAGGACACCTCTGCACTCAGTGAAGGCTCTATACTTCATTATACTTCTAAAAGCTTGAACTAGTGGGCAAACTGCATGCATTAGGCATAACATCAGGAGCACTGTTCAGTCTTTTCACTGGTTTGTCATTATTTTATCTTACTCTGGCCAAAAAGAGCACAGGCAAGTGTAGTCTCCTCTTCAGAGTAGCAACTAATGAACCTATCAATCAAGCATGCACCATTCTCAGTACAGCCAACCGCAGACATTCAAAGATTTATTTGAATGAGATATCTCATTCAAAATTTGAGAGAGAGCTTACCGAATCTCATTATGCTGAACATTCTAAACTTGGCATTAAAAGAAGAAATTGAGATTCCGTGTTCGAACATTTTTCTTTACCACCATGTAAGAAACATACTTAGAAAACTCAGAGGAGGTATTTTCAGTTGACAAAATTAAATTAGGTTTTTCATTAAAATGCAGGCATGTATTTGTTATCATGAATCTCTTTACAACAGTGTTCTATAAAAGTCGGCAGCACCATTTCGTACAAAGCACAATATCTGGCAGTTCGCTTCACTGCCTCTGCTGATTTTCTTTCCTCTCCACAGCAGAGAAACAAGACTAAGATTATACTTTAAACAACTTGTTCAGTGTTAAACACTGAATCAAAGCTAGAAATAGGATTTTGACACTTTAAATGTGTTGTGTAATGTATTTGAACATATGGGATCTAGAATAAAATAGCTTTCAAAGGCACTCAGCTACCAGAGTAATGGATGGATGGACAGATAGATAATCTGTGTGCTTTTGATGTGATTTACTGCCTTGCAGGAACCTGTGCTGTACAGCACTGAATCTGCAAATTCCCTAAGACTCTCTGCTTGACTGAACTCTAACCACAAGGGGCATACCTTTCAAACATAACTTCATTGGTTTTATTTCCATGGCAGCAGCTATGAAAAGGTTATCCTGCTCAGATAAACTGCACCAGTATTTGTGATGAAATGTTTAATCATCAAATCCCTAAAAGATACTAATCATATTTACTATAATTCAAAAAGACAGAAATGCAAATTGTCTGCATTACTAGAGCATATAGCTCAAAAGCTTATCAGAATCATCTCTGATAATCTCTGATTAATAAAATGCCTGACTTCAAAATAAATCAAATCCTTTTGAAATTTCAGTCAACTTCTGTCTGTATTTTAGACATGGATGTAATCCACTACTGACATAGTGAAAATTCAACTCTCTGGCAGAAAAAAATCTTGTTCTAAAATGCAGGTACTTTTCCTTTTTCTCTTTCTCTGTAGTACATATTTGTCCTCTATACTTTTGATTGTTTCAGACAAAGGCCCTGAGAAATGACCTCATGACTTGGTCTTATTGTATCATTTCTTTTGATAACAGCATGCCTTATACCACCCACTACTGCTGCTTTGATGTTCATTTCATTTCTTCTCCTAAAAATAGTAACTAAGTTTTATCCACATGAAACTGCATTAGAATAAAATTTGTTCCTAACATGTTAACATGCAGTAAGTGCAAAAGAAATTAATGCCTGACTCGGAATCAAATGCATCATTTGAGGATACTTTCTAAGATGTAATCAGTTGAGAAGCATTTTCCATATATAGGTAATATTTGAAATAAATTATAAAAATGCTTATAGGATAAGACAGGTAAGCAGGGAGTGGAGCCTGACACAAACAAAAGGACTCTGTAAACAAAGGAAATCAGAAACAAGAAGAGAAACGAAGCTTTGGATGGCGCTGATAGTAGCATGAGCAGCATAAGGATTATTTTGGTATGACAGGAAAAAATGGAATCAGTAGGGAATTCCTCTGATCACTGATGCAACACAGGGCTCTCAAATTACACAGAGGATGAGAACTGCTGTTCTCCAGGCATGCTGACTCACTCAGCTTTCTGCAAGCCTACATCAGTGTTTTGGTCTCAGCTCCCATGGCTCATTACAGCTTTGTTTTCTTGATTTACATGTCTGTTTGTCTGTTCAGGCAAACTCTTCACAGATTTCTTTGTATGCAATTTCCATAATTTTCCAGAAGGCTACAGGAAGATAATATTGTATTTATGTTCTCAATTTAAAATAAAAAATCAGTTTGTGCTGCACTTTGCTTTTTGCCAGGTTCAACCAAATCCTAAACTCAAAGTCCACGTTCAAACTTGTGGCCATGTCTATTTCAGCCTTAATTTCATTTTGCCTTTTCAACTGGAACTGGACAAGGTCAAAAGACAAATTTTCCCTGTACAATTTTTCCCTGAGGGAGTCAAGGAGTTAGAAAGGCGTGCCATCAACTCTTGTCCTTAAACCAAGCTACTGCCAAAATCCCACAAATCTGCAGTTTGGATAGGGTTGGTCTGACCAAACCTGACTGTCCAAACAGCCAGCTACCATGTAACAATCTGGAGACTGTGCCATCAGCAAATTCAGGCATCCAGAGCGCAAAGTATCACAGCCTGTGCCTGCTTGTTGGGTCTGACAGAGGCAAGTCACAGATATATCATGGAATCAGATTTCTAATTCCACATGCTGGAACCAAAATCCTTTTTGCTCCTCTTCATCATCTCACCACTGGAAACAGGGCAGTTCAGAGCATTTACAAGACATGATCACTGAGCAATGTCACTTTGTGACTCCAGTACCATTCTAAGTTGGGAAAACCAATTCTTCAGGAAATAGTACTTGAGGAACTGTTTCCTTTAAGTGCTCCTGTCTGCAGTCCCTTTCCACAGCAGTTCCCTTACAGAGTCCTTTTGTCAACAAAACCAACAAAACCAGAGTTCCAGCAGTGATATTTCAAATCTTTTCTGCAGTGACACATGGCTAATTGAGTATCACTTTCCCATGCTGGGAACACTTGACAGCTAGAGGGGAAGAATGACCTAAGGCAGGTCTCGAGGAGGTATCTGGGCAGTATTGGTGGAAACACTTCTGTGTTTTCTTTACTCAGAAGAAAATGCTGACTACAATCTTTGGGATGCCTCTTTTGTGACTGCAGCTCTGCCACACACCTACTGGCTTGGTGCCTAGGGCATAGCAAATGGTCCAATACAGCAAAAATAATCCTTTTGTTAAGGATCCTCCTGTCATGCAAGGGTAGTTTGCAAAGTGAATGTATGTGTTTCCTGAGCTTCCTCACCTTGCGGATGTCTGACAACCTTACTTAAAGCTCCTTCTCTGACCATGTTTCCCTGGAACTGCACCAAACACAGTTTCTCATGTTAATATTTTCCTTATGTACTTTTCTAATACCAGTTTTTAAAAATAGTTAGTGATTGCTGACATGGTGGTTCAACTGTGTCACAAAGTGTCCTCTGCAAGTTTAATTTAGGAGGTCTTTTTATTTTTTATGATCATATACATATCACTAGTTAACATAATTTTGGAAAAAAGCAAAGAAAAACCCTTTCTAACTATCATTTAAAGCTCTGAAATACTTACTATCAGTGTACCTATTAGAATACTTATTGTCCTTGCTTTGAAGTTAGCAAAGTTAATAGGTAACAAAATTAATTTGTAATGAAGAAATTTAGTTTACTAAATTCTATGAAGGGGAATGCTTTATTCCTGAATGCCACTTTGCAGCTAAATTATTGATATGGGATATGATTTTCAGTTGAAAATCACTATCAGTAATTGGTTCATAACTCTTCACTGGAGATATAAAGTTTGGCTTCTACAACTAATTAATTCCAACCTAATAAATAGTAAGCTTTGTCTGTGAGACTGCAAAAGGCAATGACAAACATCACTGCTATTGATCCTATCACCTGCTACTTCCTTAATTCTACAGCTTTTTAGACCTGCCAATAATCTCTCTCTCAATACCCAGGTTTTCATGAAAAATTCTTCTTTTAAATGTTGCTTGCATCTATAACCAATTTGTCAAGTCCAATAAATGCTACTCTGTATGCAACAAATTAAATCCATAAAACATTAAACAGAACTCAAGAAGGTACAAAATAAAAGCAACAGTGCAAAATAGTAATAATATGATATGTAAATTTTTTTGGAAGAAACAAGCACTTTGTCTCTCAGTATTGTCATTAACAGAAGATAGACTGTTCCCTCACCAAAGTAGGATTGATGGAAATTATGGAAATAAACAAAAGCTTCATCAAATGCATGCAAAGAAATGCCTCTGTAATGCATATGATGGGAACTGCTGACAATTAATTTCCATTTTAATAAAACTGTTCAAAATATTAAGAAATAAGGAGATGACATTTTGTCGGTTACTGACAAAATCTGAAATATTGAACTAAAAAACCCAAGTCTTTTATGAAAAAACTGAGAAGGAAAGTTGATAGAACCTGACAATTTGCAGTAAGCAGCTTCCAATAAGGAATGAGTTGCTGCTGTACTATCAGGTGGGCATGTAACAGAAATTGAAGGCAACTGTGAAACTTTTAAGTATAAAGATCCTGTGTAAATTTGAAAGATGTGATTTTCTTTCTTGTGTCAGTTGCCTTGTGTTTATTGGACTGTTTAACTTGGAATTTCAGGTGCACATACTTATTAACATCTATTTAAACGCCTGTTGTCTACATATGCTCAGAGACAAGTGCTGATAGAAAGCTCTTTGCACTTGTCTACACAAGTTCCTTGACACAGCACCTCTACATTTTAGACACTCTCCTTTTCCCATGGAGAGGGCTATGACTCTCTTCACTGCTTGACAAATGAAACAAGCACCTTGCTTTGAAATCAAAAATGTTTTCACAGAGATGATTTTAAAGAAAAATTAATCAGCCATAAATATGACGTCTTCAGGCAGTTTTAGGCATGGATACAATCTTTACAGACAGAGACAATAAAATACAACCTATGTATGAAATGAGTCAGCTCTGCTAGAAATGTTTCTATCATCAAGGCATAGCTATGGTGCAATTCTTTCACAGACACTCTGGGAGCTCTTCCTTGCAATCATCCACTTCTGTTAATAGAAATGTAAACATATACGAGAGGAAGTAGTTATGTATACATGCCTAAACTTCCGTGTTGCCTTGTATCTTATATTTATCTCAATGGGCTGCATAATGAAAAGGTGAGTGTGCTCTCTATTTTGAAAAAGGATCCTATTCAGCAGTCATTATATTATTGGGAAAAAATACTATTGTAAATACCACAGTCATTTGTCTTCTTAAAGGCAGGTTGTTCTGAGATATGACTTGAATTCTCTTGCCTTGAAACAGCAACACATTTCTTTTCTGCAGTGTGCCATTTCCGTTAAAGAAAAAAGAACCCTACTTTCTTTTTTATTGATTTTATTTTGCTCCATACTTCAGAGATATATTCTTCTGATCAGAACACACTCTGTCATGTTTTCTAAGCAAATAACAATGGAAGAAACAAACACATTCAAAATCCTCCCTAAATTAAAAGTGGCTGTATTCCCACATTTCTACTACTTCATTCATGAGAGAAAAAGCAGGTGGGTTTGAGTGCGCAGATCTCACATCATCGTGCACTGTAGATCCACAAGCATTCCCAAGTATTATTACCCATGCAATTGTAGCGTTACAACTGCTGTGTGTGAGAAAAGTTTCTGTTCCATAATGTCGTGGTTTGGACCTTGTTTTCCCCCAGAGGCTGAGAAAAGTAGTAGACCCCAAGGGGTGGAAACCCCTAGAAGTTTTGAAGTTCTGCCCAATGGACGCTCCTGCAGAAATGTAAACATATCACAACCAGACCGGAAGAGAAGAGTTGTAGTTTGGGTTGTAGAAGAGGTGGCCATGTTGTGAGCCACGAGGAAGGGGCTCTGTGCCCCTTGGGGCCTCTGGCCCCCTCCCAGCCCCGGCTGAGGGGCTGCAGGGACCTGGAACAGCATAAAGCTGGGCTAGGTGCCTGTAGTTATGCCGGGAGACGTTTTTCTCCATGGGCACAGACAGCAGCCGGGACTGACCAGAGAAACGGTGGCAGAGAGCCAGAGAGATAAGACCTGAACTGAAGAAGCAGCAGAAACAACATGCAGCACTGCAGAGAAGACTCCTGGAAGACAGAGCCGGGAGAAAGAGAGCCAGCAGCTGAGAGACAGAGTTTGGGGTAAGACTGATACCAGATTCCCCAAAACTCCCTTGGAGACCCTCTTGGAGAAGAGGGACATGGACTCCTATTTTAGAGGAGCCTTGGAGTACAGCAGCACCGGAGAGAGAGAGGAGCTGAGAAGCTCAGGGCGTCCCGGAGCTGGACCAGGACGGCCAGATGGAATGCAGGGGGAGTTGACCTTGGCTCCCCCCCTTGCACTGCTGCCACGGTGGCAGCCTGAGAGGCAGTGGCACAGAGGCCCTGCAAGCAAGGAGCTGAGTCTCCTGCAAGAGATACCAGACCTTCACGAAGACCCCCCTGTGTCTTCGTGATATGACGTGGTGATACGACCTTGTCTGGGGTTACGAAGCCCACGGAAGACCCCCTCGGTTGAGGCGATGGGGCCGGGGGAGTTTGATACCTCCCTCGTTGAGTGCTGGCAGAAAGCCAGCTATCAGCTGCTGCATGTGGAGAAGAGAGACAGAACCTGCTGCATTAGAAGATCCTGCTGCTTAAGGACTGGAAGGGATCTGTCCTTCTTTCCCTCCTGGACTTTTATTTGGAGGGGAGAAGAGATCTGATCCATTGTAAATACTATATGTCATGGTAGAGATAGTTATGATCGTGTGTATAATGTGATATGGTATTTATTTGTACAGTCATTGTAATATATTCCCTTTCCCCCACTTTGAGTCTGGTGTGTTTTGTCTGGAAAAGCCCATCTCACATTAGGTTGAGATGTGGGAGGGGGGATGGAACTAGGGAATTGGATTTGGGGACTATCTCAAACCATGACACATAACTTCCAGTGATTATTACTTTCCTTATACATCCTCAAGAGAGTACTTTCCCACAAAGAGAAGCAGTCTGGTGTAGGTATAGGAAAATACCACTGGGAAGAGGAACATATCACTTGGGACATGACAGTGATATATGCCAATCATGCTATCATCTAAACAGGAACTAAAATATCAGGACATATGCTTTTTGATACAATGTGCTTGTCCCTTGACATGATTTCTCCACTTTGCCCACCTGACATGCTGTGGTTCCTCACGCATCAGCGTTCAGGACTGCACCACCAGGGTAGGACCATTTCCAGCCTCCACTTAAGGTGTTTCTCACTCAGACTTCCTACTGTGAAGCTGCCTCTGTAACTTCAGCTCCTGCCACCCTACCCTCCGTCATCTACCTGGTTTTCTCAGAAAGCACTCAACCCAATGATCTCAACCCAGTGAGTGCTGACTGCCTGGTTCAACATCCAAGTTCATTCAGACCTCTTATCTTCAGCTTTAGCAGGAACCCCTTCCCAGCACGTATTTCTATAAGATCAAGTTTGGCTCAGTCATCAGAGCATCAGAAATTCACTGGAGTCCTTCAAGTGTTTTTGCTGTTCTCTTCAGTTTTGAAATACAGTCTTAACATGAGACATTTTCTCTTAAGACAAAATTTAACCCATGATTTCAGCACACTGTTGCAAAAGACTCCGTAGGGTCCATTCATCAGTGTCCATGCATTCAGGAATTCACCCCCACACTTGGAAAGAGCTCACTGGCAACTTAGTTCCCATGGAAAGCATGGCAAGTTTCTGTCCCCTTTACGCCATTTTATCTCTTTGAATTTTCATAAAAGCTGTGAGTGGACATGAGATGTTCCTGGTTACACCATGGCCCGTTTCTTATCATATGCCTGTCCAAATGAGCATGAAGCCTAGCTCAGGGAGAGATAAAGTTCACTGGGATCTTGAGGTGATAAGCAATATAAAATAATACTAAAAATAAATTCTACTGATAATACACAGGTGGCAGTTTTTTATGTGTATGCATGTATATAGTTAGATGTGTGTGCACAATAAAACTCCACGAATGCAAACCACCTCAGGTCCTTTTAAATTTTCCTCTTAAAAAGGAAACAAACCTCTTACATTCCAAACATAAGAAATAACACACTAATTGTTCTTGTTCTACACCAAGCAGCTGAAATCTTAATAGGACACTCAAAGGCATGTTCAAACCAAAGATTTCAAATAGCAAGGAAAACAAACAGCATATATCATACTTTATGGTCATGAACGTGCACCTCCTTCACTTATATCATCAATGGTGCAAATAAGTGCACATCCACTTTATTAAAACAGTGACAGTCCACCCCTACTCTGGGATATTAAAACCTCCCTTATAATCAACCAAAACAAAACCAAGTATTAGATCGCAGACAGATAATCAGAGAAGCATGGACAAATGATATTATGTAAACATTCTAGTAGCTGCGCAGAAGCAAGTTCATGAATATTAAACTCAGAAAAGGCACAGATGCATCATTTTCCTTTGAAACCTTATTTGTTATATTTCTGTAACAGTTACAAAAATATCCCTGTGAATTGACTGTCACTGTCATATAACTGAAAACTAAAGAATAAGAGCTCCTTTGAGATATGCATGTGGTCTCTCCCTCCCCTGTGTATTTGGAGCGCTCACTATTGCTGTCAGCAAAGAACTCCCACATTCCCCTCAAAGATTCCTCCTCTCATCAGGGAAACATTTGCAAGAAATGGAGGAGGCTGCTAGACAGCATATATTATCCTTCACCTTTTCTCTTTAATGCTAAATCAAGAGAAATAATGTAGGGGGAGGTTCTGACAGAGCTGGTTGCTAATGTCCTTGAGCTGCTCTATTCTGCAGTGACTTGGGTCTAAAGCATCCTCAATGTTTGTGAATAAATGTTGCAGCCAAAGGGACACCTAAGCTAACAGGTGAGTCCCCAGGTCGCTGCACTCCAAGCATCTTCCAGAAGTGACTTGGTGCTCCCACCTGTGCTTGGCAGCTTATGACCAGAAGGGAGAGCACACAGCACAACTGCAACTTGCATAGTGAGTGCTACATTTATAAACATTCTCTCAGTAAAGTTGCTATTATTATAGCACTATCATCCAGAAATGCAACAGGAGCTCAAACTAACCATATGCCAATAGCTAACAGCTCAGCCAAATATAAATGAAAAAAATAGGCTTACGAAATGGTAGATAAACTTATAGGATATCTGTATATTTTTGCCTGAAAGATGTGTTTAGTTGTAATAGTAATTATATGGATTACTCTGGTAATAATGGACATGAAAGAAGAGAAAATCACTGCTTGTGTTAGGACTAAGTGTCAGTCAGAAGAATAAGTTGAAAATAGAGCTTTATGCTACTAGCATAACTTTTTATTCCCTTGATTCATGTTGTCTCATAGTCCTTTATTTTAGAAAAGGTAGTACTTTCAAACCTTCAGAAGGGATGGTCTTCATAGGGACTTTGCTGGAAGTCTTGTGTACAGATTACAACTGGGCTCTGCAAAATAGGATGGTACTGAGTCTTTGACTTAATGAAAACTTAGGAAGCCAATCCAATTCACTGCAGGGACCACTTTGTTCTTTCATTATCATTGTTTTTAATGAGAAAGGCTAAATAGAGTTTATCAAGGATAAACTCTATTCCTCTGAATTTTTACACTAATTACATAAAAAGCACCATTCTGGCAGTGGGACTTATCTCCTTTAGGCAATACAGTTATCATCTTGTAACCACACTTCAAATCTCCTGTATGAACACTGAAGCTACGTGTGCTGAATGTGGATCCTGCTACCCTGGCTAGCTGTTTGAACTGATGAATGTTTAAATATTCAATAAATCACAGGGAAATACTGATACTGCATGAAGCGGCAGAAACAATCCCTGCATTCTGCTTACAGCTGTAGGATCAAGGGTATTTAATCAGAACCATTAACTTTCCTCATTGAAGTGGGAAGGGATGGTTGGTTTTGCAAACAGTACTTGAGATGTTTATGTATTAAGAAGTGTCAGACCCATATACTAACATTACAAAGGACAGTTATCCCTTAATTGTACAAAAAATAAAATGTTTGTGATTCAGCTTACATCCTTAAGAGGCAATTTATTATTTTACATACTGTGTGGCAATCCGGGCTAGATAGGGAGCTTCTCTAACAAAACAAAATTACTGAGAGCAACATTCTTCCCCATGCAATACTCTGATAATGTGGACTAAATTTCAAAGCTCAGTATGTGCTCACTACCATGGTATCTGAGTACTTCCAGGACCATACCCTACAATACCTTGCTTTCCACATGCTCAAAAGCCTCAATTCTTTTACTTACAACATTTGTGCCTCTATCTGAATCTGTGGTACAAATATATGTAATGGTAGCTGCAGAGATGGGGACAAAAATCAAGCAGCCAAGATGCACAAGTGGTTCAAACTGCACTTCCTCAGAGCTTCCTTGAGCCTGCCCACTCAGTTTTCCAGTGATGAGGCTTATATTCTGAAACAGGAACTCACAGATTTGTGTTCAGATTAGCACTGTGTTTGAAGGGCTGGCAGGGCTCCTGGAAAAGTGAGTAAGGAGACAACTTTCCAGGCTCAGCCACAAAATCTAAATCCTGATCCAAACATAAATGTTTGTAAATATGTTACAGATTTGCATCAAGTCTCAGATTTAGGTGCTGGCATCACCAAGAAAAGCATAACAGTATAAAACACCACATTGTGAGGTTTTTTTGATTCTGCTAAATTCCACTAGCTACCTGTGATGTTGCAGCTGTGAGCTGAGTAACTGTATCATTTCCCATATTATTACATCTGTGGTTCCTATTTATGGACTTACTGGCATGGAATGACCACAGCTGGCTAAATATTCCTAAAATGAATATACATTTACCTCCAGGGTAAAACTGTTTTTTTCTCAAGTAGTATATTCAGTATAGACATTGCCTCACAGCAGTGATACAGCATCTTGATGCAAACATGGTTCATCACCCACAACGCTGGCCAGCCTAAAGCTCAGCATCCCTTTCATGCTCACTGCACTTAGTGCCTGTAAGGTTTGCTCTCATAAAATATGCACCAATCTTTGAACCATGGTGCAATTTTGAATGCTGTGTCTAGAAGGTATGGGTTGAGGGTATAAACTTGGCAGCCAGAAAGATGACTGAGTCTGAGCTTCCTGAAGTGAGAGTGACCTGAACTGCCCAATTTGAATCTCCCAGGGACTTTTCTACAAAGAGAGGTACTCCTAGTTCACATGCAACCTTAGAGCAAATTTACTCTCTGAGTGGAGACCTCCTGTTTCCTCATTTAGGTCAAGAGGATGGTAAGAGAATGCCCTTTTGTTTCTGTGCTCTTGTCTGCATCAGCAGGCACAGGAAAAATGAGGTGCTCCTATCCTTTCACTCAACGCCCTCTTGCATCATTTGTCTCCGATGGCACAAAGGATACTTCTTTGAGCATCAAAGCTATTTTGAAAGCAACCTAGTAAAACAAGAGTCTCCGGACTGAATGATCTGCTTCAGGGATCAAGAAATACTACTACAAAGAATACTACAGCATGGACGCCTGATTAGGCCTGGCCTTTATTGCTTTGGGGTTATCATGATTGCATTAGTGTTTGCATCATTAAACTATGACATACAGTGCTCATGCTTAACTGCTGCCACCTGCATTCCTTTAGAGCAGTGCTTTCCAACTTTCAGCTTGTATGTGCTGTGGGATGTCATGATTTATTCTAATGATACGATGCAAGAGGATGGACTGTGCTGCTTTGGTCAGGACTAAAAGAAGGACAGATATTTTGTAACACAGGATGCATGCTGTGCGTTCAGACAGCAAGTGCCTAACCTAACAATGAGGAGCACCTCATTGAGATAAATAACAACTGAGAAAGAGAGAAAGAGCTGAGGGGTTTTTTTGAGCCTCTACCTGCCAGCATATTTTTCCTGTGTTTGGGGCCAGGATTCCTCTCTGTATGTGCTTATTTGTACCTTGTTAAACAGCTGGCAAAGCAAAACACACTTGATGAAAATAAAAATTGACTAAGCCCTGAGATTCTCTGAGATGCCTGGTCCTTTGCGTGGGTCGAAAGGAGCAAAAGGCCAAAGCAGAAAGCATCTGTCTCCTGCTCAGTGCAACAAGGACAGCTGACAGTGAAAAACCCTGAGTATTAAAAAATACCACCCTCTCTGCTAGGAATAGCAAAACAAATCAAAACAAAAGACCGAGAGGTCAAGTTCTACTGGTTTTAACCCTATCTTTGTATCACCAACATGGTCTATTTTTTTTTTTTACCCTGTCTTTCTATCAACTATGCGGAATAATCATACTGTGTTGAAATTGCATCTATTTCTGTATTATGGCTAAGAATGCAAGAAGAATTCACAGAACTGGGAAAGGAAATTCTGTGGTTTAGGGCAACTAGCATAAAGAATAGGATCTCAAGGTCCTGTATGAAAACTATACATACCTGAAAAGTTTTATACCTCGCTGAATTGTTATTACCTACAGAGTAAAAGGTTCATTCAGTAAGAGAGAGCAGCAACATTCAGCATTTTATAAAAGGAAATTTTTAAAATTCAATTGAAAGTGGAAATAAAATTCAAACACGAACACAATTATTATGTAAATGGAACTGAACAGAATCTGGCTCTAGTCATACTGGTTTTTTCTATCTAGCTTGCTGTGGTGTCCATGATGTGATTGGCAAATTCCAAATACATAACATAACATAATTCTTGCTCCTGTGAGCATGCTATCCAAAACTGAAAATTGCACATTACAAAAAAGATCCCTGCAATTTCAAGTGCCTGAAAGTAGCCAGCATTCTAGTTTCATTTCTCCTAGAGTACAAAATTCCCTATGAATATGAAAAGGGCTCTTCAAAGCCCAGAAAAAAAGACTGTTTGGCTGACCATTTTCATAATAAACATATCCTACACAGTTTGGCATCCCTAATTAGAAACCCAGAGTAATTAGGAGAAAGTGCACTGCAGACAGCAATGTGTAGCACAGCAGGGAGATTCTGCAGCGCTGCTATGAGAATACCAAAGACCTGAAGGTCATTATTTTTCACTGGTCCCAAGCCATGCTTGCTGCTGTGTTTCATTTTTACAACCCAGGGTTAGTGTGGCCCCTTGCACTGGGAGAAGCATGAGAATCATAGAATCACAGAATAGTTTGAGTCAGAAGGAACCTTGAAGATCATCCAGTTCCAACCCCCCTTCCGTGGGCAGGGACACCTTCCACTAGATCAAGTTGCTCAAAGCCCCACCCAGTCTGGTCTTGAACAGTCCCAGGGATGGGGCATCCACAGCTTCTCTGGGCAATGTGTTCCAACGCCTCATCACTCACAGTAAAGAATTTCTTCCTAATATATAACCTAAACTTACTCTCAGCTTAAAGCCATTCTTCCTTGTCCTATCTCTACATACCTTTGTCAAAAGGGAGAGGTGGGCCAGCTCGATGTGCCTTTCCCTGTGCTTCAAGGGCAACAGCACAGCTTCTTGCAATGTCTGCCATGGTTTGCAGGCCAGTGTTTGGGCTGGGTGGTTTCCTTGAGGGACTGAGGACCACTTCTATCACAGGCAGATAGGACCATAAAGCTACTTGGCTGCCGTTTGTTGAATATTTAGTTCGACACTGGAGGCATAACTAAGCTCTTTGTTCTACAGCAGGGGCATGAGTATATTTAGGAAACTGAACAATGTTGAAATGGATCTTCTCTAATCAAAATAACTCCCTATCATGTTCAGTGAAGAGAAGGCTTCTGAAGGCTTATTTCTGAAGGCTCCTCATTGAAAATTCTGATGGGATCGATGCCTTTCCAGAAGACATTTCATCTCAATGGTACAACACACATTGTCCAAAGTACATGATATCTAATATAGTTTGATCAGCTTAAATCATGTACTTGCTGTCTTTCCCAGGCATATTCTTATGGGCAATTGACAAAAAAAGGTGTTAATACAAAAGAAATTCTGTTATGTCTGCCTAAGTTAAGTGCACAATACTATCTTTGAGTTAATATGACTTCGCTACTAGAATGAAATTGAGTAAAAAGAGGCATCTATCCTTTCTATCATTCAATAAATAGCTGACAAGTGCTCCAGTAAAACAAAGCAAGTCCTATATAGTGCTCTACTATCCTTCAAGTAGTTGGTTTTGGTCAATTTTGGTGAAGTAGGAAGGATATTGTGGAGAGGTGCCATGTATCTAAATGGAGATACACACTTGAACAGCAGATAAATCAAGAATTAACATATGGCTGAGATCATCATCATGGCTGGGCTTTGCGAACGAAGAACAGAAGAGAAGGACAACTCCAAACTCGGGCAGATGGAGCTTGTTCAGCCCTGTAAGGCCATCCATCTAAGAGAAGGTCACTCTAATTAAACCTACGTCCTGAGGACCTCGCTGTCACCATCCAAGCTCGCTCGGCCCTGGCAGATGAGCCTTAGGATTAAAGGGTGGGTTCAGTTCAGAGCATACTGTGTCTCACCTAAAAAATCCATTGCGCAGGCTTGAAGGCCTTACCCACTTTTGCAAAGCCCTGTATCGACATCTAGAAATGGCTGAGACACTACTGTCATAAACCAATCCGAGATAGAAATATGATATGTCAGTAACAGGTCTGCAATCATAATAGTCTCACAGGACTCTAGCTGACTCAGGGGCACAGATCACATTTGATCATATGTCAAATCTAAGACATTACAGTTACTCTAGGGAAAATCGTATTTCCATTGACATATGCTGTAACCTCATCACTTGGCCTAGAAACAGAGTTCATCCAGACATAGAGATTCATAAAAACATTTCTGAACTAGCAAATTATTGCCATGTCTCACAAATGATGGGATGAAAATACTCAGTAACTTGTTGCGCTAAAATTAAAGAAACAGCTTGCAATGTGGAGCCCTACTTGCACAGAATCCTGTCCTTAAGACTTTATGGTTCCCTTCTGTGCAGAAGACATCTCCATGGCTCCCTCATTTCTTGTTTTCCAGAAAATCAAAAAAAATATCTGTTTCATATTTTTTCTTTTTAAAACGTTGTTTAGTAGATGTGTTGTTTTCATTTGTAGCATATATGACGTGGCTTTTAGAAGTAACTTATTTTTGATGGTAAGCTGCTGATGATTGCACCTATGTTGACTGTTAGCAATTAATACCTTCTGGATTACTATGGAAAATTTCCCACTTAATGCTTTTTAAGGTGCTAAAAAAAAATCTCCACCAGCTGATGTCCCACAGCTCCATTTCATAGATAGGAGGCTTTTATGACTGATAGCCAAGGCTTTTCTTTTCCTCGACTAATAATAACACCCAGCCCAAAGGAGTATATGGAAGTATCCTGATAAGATTTTGCTCAGCAGAATCCTCTGCTAACAAGGAGACTGAGGTGAGACGATATGTGTTAAAACCTTCTTCTCAGCTGGGAGGTGTTACCACAGACAAATACAAGTTTTGGCTGTGAAAACAATAGGCACGAGAAGAGACCTCAACAGAAGGAACTGAGGAGGTCCTTATTACCTATTAAATGTTTGGCATATCAGCCAGATAAAACATAACAACATCCATTGCCTTATAATGTTCCATTAGTGACATTAATTTTACAGCATCATTCTCATACAAAGAAAACTCCTAAAGAATAATATTCAGATCTCAGAACTGGTGCATTAATGAGCGTTGGACTGGGGGCTCTAGTGGATACCTCTTTGTAGGTATGTGGCTGCTGGCACCTTTGCATGGCTGATTCTGTGCATTCCGAACTGTGAAGAACCTTCACACAAAACTCTTTAGGGCAATCATAAGTTCAACTTAAAATTACATATAACAGAAAAAAAAATTAAAAAACAAAATAAATTTTAAAAAGCATTAAAATATCTGGGATAAAAGAGAAAGATTTTGAAATTCCAGATACATGGTTGAACTTTGAAGTTCAATTGATAGAAATAGTAGTTGGATTTTGCATCAGAAAAATTCCAGTTTAGACAAATTCTTTAACGTTTTCATGATCTCTGCCTGAGCAGTATCCATGTTTTAAGACTCATATGAAAATCTCACAAGAACAGATCTCCTTCAACGCTTTTGTCACTTTTTATTTCTGGTCATGAGAGCAAAATTGCAATAATGATGAAAAGCCCTACTTACACGGAATTCACTGCTTAAAACTACTGAGTCTACCTTCAAACCGGTTCCTCATCAAGAGCTACAGCACAAGCTCTTCCTTTTTTTTTTTTCTTTTCTTAACATGGAATGAAGCTTAAAAAACTCAAGAAATTCTGACACCTGCAGGGCTGAGCATCTCCTACACTATCTGATGCTACGTGGATGCATTGCAAGGTGGTAGTCCTAACCTTTACATCCATTAAAGGGCTGTGCTAAAATTATTTTGGAAAAAAAAGTTTCAACCTGAAAAGCAAAAATGTAGTGCAAGCTGCTGGTTCCCATGGGTTAACTTTAGCTACTAGAAGTTGAGCATTCATCGCAGAAGGCTTTAGTCCAAAAAGCTCAGGAATCCGGAGGCTTTAATCATCTGCTAATGATGCTTTTCACAGACCAGTGCAAATTCTACCTTTTCATTATCACTCAGGGAATATATATGGGGTGATATGAACATCAAGGGACAGTTAAGTCAAAGGGCATCCACAGTAAATCAAAATTTGGAAGAAGACTCTAAAGAAATAAGAATTCTTTATGTCTCAGGAAATTACAGCTTTCAGTCCTACAGTGAACTAAGGGGTTTTTTGCCTGTCTCAAGTGACACCTCCTTAAACAGTACATTCAGCAAAAACCCCAGAGATTAAGAAAGCAAGCAAAGAAAAAGACAAAGGGATGCAGTTGGTTTTTTACTACCAACGAACTTATGATGGTTTGGTTTCTGAAGGAGAAAGAGGACAGTTAAAAGAATCTTCAATCTTGCATATGGAGTAGAAGAATCCCTTTTGAAAAAAAAAAGCCTTTGGATGTTCTCAGCACTCAGAACAGTATAAAATCATTCCATATAAAATTAATACCAGTGTGATATCCATCTGTTAATGGACAAATGATTAGAGCTGCTAGAAAAACTGTCTCAGTGGAACAAACACAGATAATGAATTTGAATAAATACACAAGCAAAAAGACAATGTCAGGCTCAATCACTTGGTAATATTAAATGCCAAGTAAATAAGTTGACTGTGTAGTACTGTACCATCCAGTAGGAATGTTACGCTGAGTGCCTGCATCACTGCTTTCATGACTTCTGTAGCAAATTTTGTTCTGGATTTTTTTTGGACCAAACGGTCTTTTTTGGGTTTTGGGGTTTTTTTTGACAGTTGCATATCCACACTATTCCATTGGTACACTCTGTGTGTACTCTGGTTGCTCATATGGTCTGTATTCAACCACAGGCCTGTTCAAACATCTTCCCCAACCCTTCTCACTTGTCCAGAAAATATTTTCCACATATCCCTAACACTTTTCCATCTAGTTCCAAAATCTGTCTTTTCGGCACAACAGATAGCTCTGACAAACTCTCTTTAGCCCATATTTAGCCCATATTTTTCAACAGTTTGAAAATTATTTATAAAGTACCATTTTAATACATATTTTTATATGTGTAAAGCAGAGTGCTTGATAGCATTTTTTAAATGTCAATATATACCAGGTATCAAACATTATTCTGTAATGCCCAGCAGAATGCAGTATGTATATGAATAAACCCTCTCACAAGTCAGAATTTTCAAAAAAAGTAAAATCTATTTAAAAGTCATACGGACTTGCCTTCCACAGTATCTAAATCAGTCCCAGGAAGGACATTTCTGGGACAGAACTTATGAACATCTAGGCAATCCTACACTCAGAAGAATTATTTTTAAACACAGATCTCCATAAAGATGCTACTAATAACACGTTTTAAACCCTTTGCAGAGCAAAGTATGTGGTGATGTTTCCCCCTACACAAACTGAAATACCAAGACAGTGAAACACTGCCTGAGCAATCTCTCCTTATGTAAGAGCCAAGATTTCCTCTGCAGATTGGACTTCATTGCCTCTGAAAAATGTCAGTGGAGACCAATGTTTATAAAACTTAAGTTGTAACACGTTTAAATGCTTCGTGCTGGAGTACAGCAGTATATTTTTGACTGTTTATTTTTTGCATGGATATTAAGTTTTTCCTGCTTTGGAACCCTTTATAGCACTGTATCACAAGACTGTACTATGAGTGAAGAACTTAAGTTTCAGGATTGTTCCCAAAGCATCAAAAGATGTAACATCAAAGAACGATCCAAAAATAATTGTTCCTGTAAGAAAACGTGAACCTTTCAGTATGCTGATAAAGCTACCACAGCCTAATACACTTTGTAGTTCTTTTCTTCCACAGAGCCCTTCCCTCCTTATGTCAGGAGAACACATGACATTTTTGTTCTTTTATTTTGCTTCTAATCTATGTGTTCTGTGAAGGTGAATAAATAAAATGATTACAAAAGAAAAAAAAAGAGTGGGTGAGAAATGTACTTAAATGCATTCACCTCCTACACCTCATCTACATATTGAATCTCAAAGATCAGAGGGATGAGCAGGAAAGGCACAACCCCCCCATATTATATATAGACTTTCAAACAGAGGATCATTAGATAGCAGTACCAAAGCACACTATAATGCATTTCTCATTTTAGAGGTCAGATTGGTTACACAGGCTCTGTGGCAAAGCAGTGGCAGGACTGTAGAGCTGCTCTGCCCACACAGCACCCCAGAGAGATATCATCCCGAATTCCCTCCTTTCATCTCCTACTTCTCAATAGCTAAAAATTGGCTGCTATTTCTTTCTAATAGTGAACTACTGAATTGTGGTGATTGGCAACTTGAACTAGCAAGCTCTTTGATTGCATCTGAGCTCTCCTTAGTGTGTGTAAGATGTAAAGCATACCAATATTTCCCAGCAAGGCGTGCTGTCAAATCCAAAATGAACCCCAAGCATATGGTTGTGGTGTAAGAGGAGCATTCCCATAAGAACAATTAGGAATTCAAAAGTACTGATGTTTCTTTTAGTTTTTAGGTAGCACCCTGATCCTTGCCATCTACCGAGTCATTCTTTGCTAATGAAGATTTGTTGGGGTTTTTTTCAGTTCATCCAGTACGTATTACTAGGTAATGTAAATATGTAACAAATATTAATGGGGTTTGTGTCTAAATCATATTGCTTGTTGTTGTTCTGAAAAAGTCTTTATCCTTGCTGTTTTCTACAAAACAATTTCAGAGAGACACTTACCTTGTCTGACGGCTAGTGTTGTTGTGTAGACCAAGAATAGAAGGATATAATTGAGGAAGCTCTGAAAAACAGGTGTGTTGGCATGGAAATCTTCTGACAAATACTTGCTCGTGAGACCAATGCCACAGATAAGGAGGGAGAGTACCTGGCCAAGTGCCACAGACAGCAAGAGATCCCTGAAAGGAATGAGAAAAATAGACATAAAACACTCAGCCTCCTCACCAAAGAGGAAACACTCATTGTCCTCAAGAAATCATGTTCAACATTGCTAGGACATGGGGAGAAACACGATGCTTCAGTCAATGAGAGGATCTGCTGGGTATAGCCAACATAATGTTTCCTTTATTTCCGCACTTACCATGGGCTTACACATTGTCCCAACACACGAGTTTTTATTCACATGTTAAACCACAGCAGACGGTACATCCCTGCCATTAATTTTGCATTTCTCATTTCACGAAGGATAAATGATTGTTTAAATCAACCAAAATACAGCGCTGCTTCCTTTGAGCATTTTCCTTAAAAGAAAGACCCAGGAGAATCATTCAGACACAGCAGGAAACACAGATCTTCCAGGACTTAGTTGCCACAGAGAAAAATAAGAGAATGGACCAAGTTTCACCGTCCACATGAATTTACATTTCATTGTATAAACTGTTCATCTACTATGCAAATGTATTTTTATTTTCTTTCATCTTTCTCAGTGCTGAAACTATTCTGTTTGGTGGGAACTTTCCCCTTCCTGTCCCCTGGTTCTTAGAAAAGTATTTTCTGGTTTGGCTTCCTGCTTTAATCTGTTTTTCTTATTTTCAGTCTCCAGTATCCTCCATTCTCCTATTCTCTTCTGCATTCTCTCTCCCCACAGATCTCTTTTACTCTTCTTTGTAGAATTTATTATCTAACCACACAGACCAACTGAGTCCAAACAATTCTTCTTTTCCAGTTTTTATCACAGGATCTCCTGCACCCTATACAACAGAGGATTTTTGAAATTACCCTTAAGAGTTTTCCCAGGTTCCCCATATGTCTGTACACTCAGGCTGATCAGACCTGCTCCACATCTACACCTTCCCATGCAGAAGCATGAAATGTGAAAGTGTCGGCCTGGTAGAGAAGCAAGCAAAAAGAATGCAAGGACATCCAAAAGGGACATCTTCCCACTGCTGCTGTTGCTGTCACTAGTCCTCAGTAAAGAGGGGCTGAGGTCCCTAAGGTAACCCATGAAGGAGAGGGGAAGATGGGAGAGGAGCACACTCTGCGATGTCTCATTTGAGCCTGGAATGAGGAAAGGGACTAGGCAATCCTAAGGGAATAGAGGAAGGAAAGCGGCATCCTGCTCAGCTATAACAGTATTTCATGCATGTTCTCTGCCAGACAGTTTTAAAAAAATTGCTTCAAGGCTGCTTTGCTTTCTCTGACACATTCCCCTGACCTCGGCTCTGCATATTTGGCAGTAATAAGCATCTGTGCTCCCACAACTTGGTAAACTCAAGTGTCAAATTTGTTTCCCTTTTTCTCACAAACAATCCTCCCACAAATGTGTCATGGTGTCATTCATGGCGTGATTCAACCAAACAGACACTGGAAAGCTGGGTAGTTATATTTGGCTAACGTACCTCGCTGACAAACAGCCTGACACAGAGTAAGAGAACAAACTTTATTGTGCTAAACCCCGTGTTTTGATGGGAGACTGCTGGGTAAGTAGCAAGTAAGACTTTACAACTGCTACCTCCACTTTCACATTACACATTCTACTCTGAAACAAAACCATGGGAAACAAACACACTCGATGGAGATTACACCTGAGACTATGATGCAAATGCTGCCTACACTATTGATCCTACATCCTGCCACTACCTGCTTTGTAAGTAAAGGTCAGATCAGCATAATCTCTGTAACTTGAAAGAGCCTTTCGGTAAAAAATTGTCTTTTGGACAACAACAGAGCGTAAGAAATGCAGAAAACTACTCTGTGGGAGACCAAGTGCAAGTAGTACTGTCAATGGCACCATCTTTCGAAACACTGACTACATAAACGATATGAAGTACATACATATTGCTTGTCTCTGATTTTTGCACACATTTGGAATTTTTAATTATGTAAAAATACTCATTCTGAAATCAATCCTCTTCCAGTCAGAACTTAAACATTTTACAGGTGATGTGACAAAGAAAGGTACGAATCTTTTATTCTTATTTCATCAGTGCACAGGGTAGCATATGTTAGATGTTTTAGCAGAACTAATTCAACTGCCCATGAAATGCTCACACCCGAAGCAAAGATGATCCAATTTATAAGGTGTAACTTTTCCTAAGACTGCTCATGCCCGCATTAAACTCTCCTGCCATACCTAGAGATATGGCCATTACAGACATGAATGATAAGCAGTGGCACAGAAGATTTGGTATGCTCCCCTTCTCTCACCACTGTAGGTTGCGACACACTAACCATTACCACAGAAAACAGGTGAAATGCAAAATAAACATGAGAAAGCAAAGCACAAGATCAATAAAATGTTCTTTTTGCCTTGGATGAATGGAAGAGAACAACTCATCTCTCTCTGAACAGAAAAGTAGAAACAAATCTTAAATTACTTGTTTTAATTAGTGAAATGTCAGTAGCAACACAGAATGATACAATGCTTGGATAAAGCTAATAACCAATGTAAGATGCTTGAATTGTATAAAAAAAATGCCTGATAACACTATCTGCATCTCATTTTCTCCCAGAAATTATGATCTAATAATACAGGAGTCTTAGCTCCCAAGCCTTTAATACCTGGATAAGAATAATAACATACCCATTCTTTTTTTAAGAAGCAGCAGCAAGTAAACATTGAAAAGAAGATTTCAATGGCTGTGGAAAACCTACTATTTCCTTTAGACAGAGTAAATAAAGAGAAACTAACTCACAGCTGTCATCTCTGGCACTCATTAGTATCCTCCCTAAAAATCACAATTCTGCTGAAATATACAACATGGCTCCTATCTGCAACATTTTCTCTGTTGCTTTTCATACCCCCCACCAGTCAGAGACTAGCATAAAGGATGATTTCTCCCTTAAGGCTTTGGTCTATCATGCTGGCTTCAGGAGCACATTCATTCACTGAGGAAGCAAGATTCATTCATGTCTTGAAGAAAAGATGTATAGTTTGAGGGTCTTCAAAGAGAACACCAAAAAAGAGTCTCACTACAAAAAATTTTATAAAAGTGAGGGTTTCTGCCTTTCAGGATCTAATTTCTCTTTAGCTGAGTCCTATTCTATTTTTCTACTTGTACTCCATTTAAATCAAAGTAAAGCAATTCTTAAAAAAATCCAATTTTCCCTCACTGAGATCAACAGCACCTTCTGAAACCAAGTTAAAACAGGGGGAAATTTTCAGCTTGTATCTAAACTTTGATCTCACGGATGCATAGAATCACAGAATCATTTAGGTTGGAAAAGATCAACCATTAACCTAGCACCAGATGGGATTTTGAAGCAAGAAACAGGTCAGAATTACTCCTAAATCTCTAAGTGTCACATTGCTAAGTGGGTTTTTCATTATATCCTAACAGAAATTAAAAAATATTTCTTTACCATCTCTTTAGAAGTGGAGCCAGACAATAAAGCCTCATCTTCACATTGGGAGACATTTAATTCTCTTTAAATGCCTGGGCTGGTAGCTGCTGTGTATCATTTTTACTTGTTCCTCCAGGCATATGGAAATTTCTGTCACTTGAATTTCTCCTTCTTTATCAGCCATGACAACACCAAACTTCTGAAGGCAGGCATTCTCATATCAAAGAACTCTGAAGCTAGTGCTTGGTTCCTAGCATATACACAGTGGCATAATAAAATGTACTAAAGAGCAACCTGCAGGTTTTCCCACACTTATTTTTCATGAAGTTAAAACATTTAGCTTTGATTACTAGTTCATTTCCATGTCCTCCCCAGAACATAAAAACACTATTCACAACACAAAATCAATGCAGTGCAACATTCATAAGGACCCACACAATCACAGCTGCTCTATGCTGGAGACTGGGTGACGTGCAGAGGGTGGCCAAGTGATTAAAACATTCAGGCCTGTTTAATTCTGACACTAAATCCTGTTTCAAACCACTTTCCATGTCTGCTTAATCTAATTGCTTTCCCTCCTCTCTTTTGTACTTTATTGGGTATCTTTCCACTGGTAAGTCCCCACTGCATCAGTCACAGAGTACCTCAGATGGTAAAGAAAAGAGGCTGCCACTACTTTTAATCTCTAGCATGAGGTGTGTTAATCCTTCAGCATGCCATAGGCTCCAGCAGCCGAGATTTCACTAGAGGAACACATCTGTAAAGGCTGCTTTATAGCACTCTCAGAACAGGCCTGCAGGCAGGACCATGCTTTCTCTGTGATGGTAATGATTGCCATACAAAGTTATCGCTCCAAATGTTTCAAGCGTGTATCTAAAAAAAGAAAAAACAGATACACTTCATTTAGAGACTCATTACTGCTATGCCATAGCAAAGTTGATGATGTCTGTCACAGCCTTGTGATTTTGCCAAGCTTCTTCACTTGAGTGCATTTTAGAGTTTCTATAAAAACATGAGGAAAAATAAAACAAGGTCTTAAAAACCTCACATTGATTCAAAGTGAGATGAAGGTATACCGCTCTAAGAATCCAGTCAAATGTATTTAAATGCTTAAAGGTGGATAAGGAATCTTAAGATTTCTATTTACCTGATACAAATGTTGACACATATTACCACAGAAAAAGCAAGAACAGCACACATGTCAAACCCACAAACCACCATGGACTGTTACTGTTTTCACTGTAACCAAGTTCTAAGTTCACACACCAACCCTGCCCCCCTTTGAATAGCTGCTTAATGAGGACACAGACATTACTTCCATACTTTGCCATTTGCATTTAACACTAACATAGATAGCTTGTGAAAGAATAACAAGATTTGTTCTGGAATCAACTGAGCTCTCATTGAAAGCTAAAGCTGCGTATTTTCTAATAGGTCTTAAGCATGTGAAGTTTCTATTAGTACTGCATTGCTCTGAAATTGATTGCATTTTGCATGGAAACTTATCTTTTCTTATTTTCCCTCTATTCTTACATGCCTGTTAACAGAGGGTAGAAATTCTACAACTCAGCACACATAACCCTTCCCTCCTCTCTGCCTGTCTCAGTAAAGTAAGGATTGCAGCAAGTCTCTTCAGTTAATGCATCAGAGCTGCTACACACTGCTTTAGAGCAATTTACAGAAGCAGTCCCGATATTCTACAACAAAATGTTCACGGCACTAATAGCAACCAAGTCCCCCCACATATATACTGATAATAACACTATTGGTTCATGTGACACATTTATTCTATTAGTCAATTACTCCCATGGTCTATATTCTCTGCAATCATTCTAGATGATGTCTCAAGAAAATACAGTGGATTTGTAGGTATAACCAAAAGACTTGTTTAATATTTCTAGCAAGGAAAAGCAAACCAACCTAAAATATTTTCAGAATATAGACATCAAGCCATTGCTGAATAGTGAAATAGAAAAGCCTGAATTCCAGCTAAAGCCTACACCACATTAAAATACAAACACCACCAATATTAACCTACAAAGCAGAGCGTGAAACCCACACAACACCAAGCCTATCCATCACTTAATTCCTACGGAGTCATGATTTTGAAATTTAAATTATGTATAGGCTTTGTACTGGACCTCAGCACAAAGGGTGGATTTTCTACATGGTTGCAAAGTTCTTGCATGGTTCTACAGAGTTGCAGAGTACCTCAAGCTCCAACTGGTGCTCGAAAAAATTCAGATTCTCTGTAGCATCTTTAGAGAGTTAGCTCTTTATTTTCCAAGTGTGAACAATTTAATCCCTTTAGGAGAGGACATGACTGTGGACTTGGTGAATCTCCAATTTTCAGGCTGGTCTGAAAAGCCCCAGGCCTTGAAGCCCAAGGCCTAATTTTTGAAGAAAAGCCAGTAGAGAAGTAAAACACCACCCACAAGTTCCTCATCTGCTTTCTGCTCTGTGTCTCAACCAAGCTAAATAAGAGACTTTTTTTTTAATTTAAATAAACCAGGGTTCTGAGCCTTTCATTTTGGGCCAAAAGTACTAAATTAGTTCCTTCTTACTGTGGTTAAAAGTTGTTATGCCTTAAGCTGAGGGTAGGAGGGGAGCTCTGTGCCTTTTTGCTCCCACCACCCTCTCTTGCCACCTCTCCAGCAACTCTTGCACTGCAGCTCCAGATCAAGCTTCACAGCTTCTTTCCTCAGTGGAGCCCAGCACCCTACTGCAGCAGCTCACTGCAGCATCCAAGGGACAGCCCCGAGGGGCAGGGAGGGGACAGCCAGACCTGGATGCACAGCTGGCACTTCCCGAGAGCTGGAGAAGCCCCAGCAGTCAATGACTTGCCTGGAAAGACACCCTGGGCATGGGGAGATCTACCTATGTTTCTTATCCTTTGCTTTTTGGCTTTCCTAGTTGCTTTGAGGTTTTTTCTATTTAAAATGCTGCGGTTCTAATTTCTATTCAAATACAACTGGGTTTGAATTTTAAGAGCCTTTTGAGGAGATCACTGAAAATCAAGGTGTAGGTACATCTGCCTCAAAGCTGTGGCTGACTCAGTCTCTAACCAGTGAGCTAACCAAGATAAAAAAAAAAATTATCCTAAAAACATTCCTAAGTTTTGAAACAGTTACCCACCTTCCAATCAGCAATCTCCTAGTTCTTTTTCAGCTAAAAATCACAGGACTTGGAGCCCCACAGGCTTTTCCTTTTAAAGAATGAAGGTTTCTCCATATACAGTTCTTGGCAACTTCCTCGCCTATGGAGCACTGGATAGACTGAAAATATTACAATCTTTCTGATGGAATCAGAAGTATAATTATAGATGACCATGTGACAAAAGAATTGTATTTCAGGTTATTTTGGTCAAATAAGCTGACTGAAGCCAGCTGCAGCACACAAATCTTTAAAAATTTCACTGTCTACCAAAGTATGACTAGAGAAATTAAGACTCCTAGATATAAATATTTGCTCTAGATCAGAATAATAAATGACAGAATTAACTTTCCATACGAGAGCTTACAAAACTAGTCAAAAACACTCATCAAAGGAACATGGTGTTTTTAAACAAGTAACTTCTTCCATAATTTTCCAGAAATTAATTCAAAAGTGAGATTTCCAGTCCTAGAAATATAATAAGAGACTCAATTATGGATGAAGAGTGAGCTGTAATTTCTCAGGTTAGAATGCTGTATGACTACTACTATGATAGCTACTGAAAATATTACATTTTAGCCTATAAAATCCAGGAAGTCATTATGCTGCTGATCAACATTAATTTTATGATTTAAGAATAAAGCACACAAATAGATGGCGTGTGTTTTGAGATAGTTATTTGTCCTTACTGTGTTCTAAATGTACCAGTCTGAGCTTTCGGCTGTTGAAAGAAACAAGAACGTGGAAGGACTGATGGCTCTCTCTCTCTCTCTTGGAGATAAGAAACTCACTGTCAAATTTCATTAGCTCATCTCACTTGCAGTGGTTTTTATGCCTGAGGCTCAGGACATTACAAATACAGTGATGAATATTTTTAGATAATATGAGAAACAGTTTTAAAAGTTTCACTTCAGTTAAGATCATCATTAGCTCCTAGTTTTCTCAGAGGAGCTGAAAGCCTACATTAATAGACCCGGATGATTCCCACCATCAAGAAAAATAGCTCACTAGTGCCCAAAGAAATACAACATCACTTCTTATTGCTCTCTTGCCATTACTGTACAGTGCTAATACAGTTTAAACTGATGGGGGTTTATGGACTCTTACAGCTATTGAGAGACAGTTGATAAAGAAGGAGATGAAAAGCGTTACAGCTTCTGCTATACCCCTGCCACTGATAAGCCACTCTTGATTGAACGCTCTGATGGAAAACAAGTTTAAATGACTCAAGATTCCTCAAGTGATAGATGCTACTGTAACTTAATTCAGTGTTGTCAAAAACACAAAAGTATGGGCTTGGAGTTCTTAGAAAATACTATGTATGTGAGTCAGTATGATGGATGATTCCAGATTTTTTTCTGATGCTCCTGAAAGTGGCAAAAATTATTCTCGAATTTCTGTCACCATAAAATACATAACCCTAAGTGTATGTATTTTTGAGTATTGGCTGCACACCCAAAATTGTGCAACTAAGCTAATTACAGTTTACTTGTAAAATTAGAGGTTAAAAAAATGACAGGTAGGAATATTTAAAGTGCAAAAGTGCATCTATGAAGATCATGGCTGACTTTTGGAGAACTAAAACTACTAATTAAATTATTACAAGAGGTAGATTTTTTCTTTTTTTTTTATATCTGCAAAATGCTGATATTAAATAACAATGATTATTCATTCTAGAGAGCATTTACTATCTAATGTAAAAGTTTAGTTTAAAAATCATACTTATCTGCCTGGATTCTGCAAAATCTTTTGCTTGGATAAAAATAACTGTATTTAAAGCTTCAGAACACAAAAATTATTTTTTTTTCACCCAACTTTTCTGCTAATTATCAATGACCTTTTCAATAAAATTGAAACACAGAAGAGTTGAAAAATGTCTGCTTCAGTGGGCCAGATTTTCTCCCCAAGTAGGCATATGCAATTCCCATAAGTTTGAATCTTCTTTACACTCAGTTCCAACTCTATCATCTACATGCTTAAAGCATGTAGAAGAAACCTTAAGAAAAATATCCTTAAATTGGCCCCTGCACATCCGCCCCTTAATTGCACTCCTGGTACAGAAAGACAAAGGATACCCACATTAGCATTTCACCGAGGACAGCACTAAGCCACTGCACACTTTTCCAAATCTCCAGCTACTTCAAAGGAGAGATGAGCCTGTGGCTCATTCTAACTTCAACTCTTCAAGCCTCTGACCTTCTTTTGCTGTTCCCATGTGTGGGTTGTATTTGCTGCCACCTCATTCTGCAGCCCCTCCAGCAGGAGTAATGCTCAAAGTGCTCGCTCATGGATATTATCACAAATGCAAAGACATTAAAATTTTATGCTTTTTTTTCCCCAACAATTCTTTAATGCACGGAGGCCAGAATTTTCCCCCTTTGAGTGAGTGTCTTCCTCTATTCTCTTCTTGCTTGTGAAGCCTGTATACTGAGTTTCATAGTGGCAGAACTTCCTTATGGAGAAGCAGAAAACATCCCCATGAGATCTACCACTGATCTAGTGGTTAATACACCACAAGAGGCAGAATATGTGAGTGCAAGTCCTCAGAACAAGACTACTGAAGCCACTTAGAGGCAAAAAATTTAGGGTTTGGCTGCTTTACAGTGCTGGGTGCCACCTTCTGGAAGAGAAGTTTGAGCTCCAGCTCCAGAAAAATTGTGGAGGCACAGCTGGAGAGCGAATTCCTGGTTTGGGTCAGTAACTACCCCAGAGCTGCAGTAATAAGGGGTTTCAGTAGACTACACCCTTCCTGTCCCAGCTGGATCAATTGTGGGGGCCCTACTTAGAGGACTTGAAATGTGTTGTTGAGTTTTCTCTGTGTCTGCTACCAGTCCTTTCTGAAAACAGGGTCCCTCTAAGGCATTTCAAGCTGGCTGCCCAAAACTGACTCAGTGATAGCACAGAGCTACTTTCACAGGTCCTCTCTGCCTTTCTGCTTCTAAGATACAGAAAGATCTGCAGGAAAGGAAGTACTTGGTGAAATGGGGCACTGCAAAGCCAGCTTCAAAGGGATGTGGAGTGCAGGTACTTCCTCTCCTTGCTTTTGCTGTTTGCTCACTACACAGCAGTGACAACCATTACTCAGACAAAACTACACAGGAGATCCAAAATTCTGCATCTTCATTTAAATTTTGATTCCCTGTAATTCAAAAAGAAAAAAGATATTTTGAACGGAAATTACAACTGGCGAGAATTCACATCTTGCTAAATTTAAAGTCCAACACAAAGTTCTTAATTTTTAGGTTTGAGTGCAATTGTTCTAGTCTACTGCTCTACCCTTAGGCTCCAAGATAAATCTCTCCCTTCCTCTCTTCCTTTCAATTCAAACAGCATGACTACCTTTGTCAACACCGTAAATTTACTACAGATCTGACACACAATGATGGAACAGGCTCAGCTGAAGAAACGTAAGGGCACTGATCTCATTTGTGCTGTTTTCTTGGAGCTTAGAATTGCAAAGTGTTTGAAACAAATAAAAAAATAAATTGTAAGTGATCTGGAAAGTTGTCAGTGGCAGATTTTTAGAGAGTCAGGACAGAAATTCCTGGCCTACATGATCCTGCTGTGGTGCCAAATGTACGACTGAAGTCACTGATGATCTAAAGAATGAGAATGATGAATCACTTAAAGTAAAATGAAACCTGTGAAAAAAGGGGAGCTGTAAGGTCCTCTTGGAGGAGATAAATGGAGTGACATTTGACAGGGCATTGATGTGCCTACACTCCCTGCGTTCCAAGTTGCTTTGCTGCAATTTCTTCACAATATTAGCATCTAAATTTCAGATATGCAAAAACAGAAAAGAGAATTCAACCATGTAAACCAGATTGCCTTAGTGTATCACGGTGAATTTATGCTGATACTTTTGGTCTGTGTTTGGCCCAGACAACTGTAAAAGTTTTGTTCTTTCCCTGCCAAGTTCACTGATAAAATGGTAGCTTCGTCCTTGGAGAGAGAGCTTCTTGTATAAACTATATTAATTGGTGTTCTGTGATTGGTTCATCGTCTGCCAAGGACATTTGAAGGAGAAATCAAAGAAGAGGGGAGGAAGTCACAACCCCTGACTCAATTAGGGAAGACCCCCGAAGCATACTGTGCATGTGTACGGGGAATCCCAAAATTCTCATGCATGCGCTGAAGGGATGCACTTGCATAATAGGGAGTGGGACTGAGGGCCTCTGGCTGGGCAGTGATGGCCATCGTGAACTTACTGACTCTCCAAGGATGCAGCTTCTGCTATGGGTAATTATAGGCATGCTAGGTCGGTAAGATAACTTTATGGGCAACAGCTGGGTAACTGGGGAGGTCATGCTGGGGGCTTATTTCTCTCCTTCTTCCTCCCTTTTGGGTTTGTTCGTTTTATAAATACTGGTTTTTGTTGAGCTTTCAACAGTGTCATGGTTTCAAGATTCAGTATGGTCCGAACCCTCCCTAATACACTTAGTGAGAACAGTTTTGCCTTGCCAGCACTGAACTGTGGAGTCATGCAAAGGGAGTGGGATGTAACCAGGCCACTGAGGGTCTCCTCAGTGTGTGCAGCTGATATGCCATCTTCTTCCCATATACATGGTATGCCAAAATGCACATCTGAACAAGGATCAAAATTGACGTTCCAGTTGCAGTAAATGAGATCAGCCTCATGAGGCTTTCCCAGTGTATGCTGGGAAGTTAATCAGCACCATGCTACTCTCCTGACCGTGGTGGATATGGAGTAGACATAGCTCTATTCTTCCCAATATCCTTCAGGTGTGCCAACCTCCCCATGCACAGCACTGGGAAATGGCACTCCTATATTATCCCCCACTTCCCTGGGGAGCCTGTTCCAGTGCCCAACCATGCCCTGGGTGAAGAACCTTGTTCTTAGGATATCCACCCTAAACTTCCCTGACACAGTCTCATGCCATTCCTTTGGGTCCTGTCACTGGTCACCA
Organism: Pseudopipra pipra; assembly: GCF_036250125.1. Taxonomy (NCBI): domain Eukaryota; kingdom Metazoa; phylum Chordata; class Aves; order Passeriformes; family Pipridae; genus Pseudopipra; species Pseudopipra pipra. The sequence continues at coordinate 66,412,006 of NC_087551.1, forward strand.
GAGTGAAGAGATCAGTGCCTGCCCCTCCTTTTCCCCCTATGAGGAAGTTGTAGGCTGCTATGAGGTCTCCAGTCTCCTCCAGGCTGAACAAACCAAGTGACCTCAGCTGCTCCTTGTATGGCTTCCCCTCTAGGCCAATCACCATCTTCATGGCTCTCCTTTGGATGCTCTCTAATAGCTTTAAAACCTTGCACAAAGTACTTGAGGTGAGGCTGCACCAGTATAGAGTAAAACAGGACAATCACTTCCTTCAATCAGCCTGCATGAATGATCTCAAACTGCTCTCTATCTTTGAAGACAACCAGGCAGCTCTCCAAAAGGATGGCTTCTCAAAACCAGAATAAAAAGTCCACTGGGGTGCAGGAAGGCTTTCTCACAGATCAACTGCTTTTCTTCTGCAGAGGAACTTTTGCCTCCCGACCATATACAAGTGCGGTCACAACCTTCAGCTGGCAAGTTTATTTTAGTTTCCCTCCCAGCACAGTTCAGATCTGTGCTTGCAGTAAAGAGATCTGCGGGTCAGTCTAACAGTTGAAATGAAAAGTGTGAGGAAAAATCAGGGATTAAATCATTTTCTGTGCAAGCATGACATTTGAGATACTCTGCTCTAAAGCTTTACACAGCTACTTTAACCAAAATACATGCATAAACCCACAATTAGCATTAAAAAGATTTGGAAGAATTCCTTGTTATTCAATAGCATTTGCGCTCCAGAAATCGCCCCTCTGAAAAGCACCTAAGGCTGTAGTTATAACTGAAGGATGAAATCCCTGTTTCCTGGCCTTTCAGAATTGAAGTTAGCCATTAAATAGGATTTCACTGTAACAATATGCATTTCATTTTCCATTGATGGTGTTTTTTTCCTAATAAGAAATAAAATAAATGAAGAAAAGGCAGAAATTCCCTCATAGCTGCATAAGTGAATCAAGTGACATGTCCCTCATTTACGGTACACATGCTGGGTTGAGTGCATATGTTCATGCAGGCTGTACTGTGACATGACTGACCTTACACGTTGCTTTTGAGCAATATATAACTTATGTGTTGAAGGGGTTATCTGACAAGGTCCATGTGGGGTTGTAAAGCACCTAAATACTTCAGAGATATAGAAAAACCCCTAGTTTTTAATTTCCTTCATTTACTTATGGAATAAACTAAAATTTAACCCAATTGTAATTAAATTACTTTGTATAAGTCAAATGCTTTTGTTTATAAAGCCCAGTTTGAACACACGGATCTACGGTTATCTGTGAGTTAAGCAGGTGCAACAGGCCATGATGGGGCTTGCCATGACTTGGGAGTGTGCTTTCCTAAGGCCATTGCATTCAACGCTCAGTTCCCCCATGTAAATATCTCTGAAGGTAAAAACATCCTGGTGGCCTGCTCAGGCAGGAGCAGGGAAATCCAGAACAAGACTGAAAAGTTGTTGAGACTTGACTACAATTTACCAAACAGGGAGTCGTTCAGCCTCTTCAGATTCTGTAATTTATCAAGAAGATTTAGTTTCTTGGGAAGACAGATGAAAATGACATCATAGAAGACTGTTTGCAGCTGCAAAAATATCTTTACCCACCAAATCCGGCATGACAATGGCCCTTCAAATATTCAGCTTTACATGAAATTAATGATTTTTTTTTCCTTGTGTATGCATATTTTCCCCAAGTCTGATCACTAGGCCAAGTGCCTGGACAGACATCAGAGGGCCTGTCAGGGGAAATTATCTGAACAAAACAGTAGCTGTCAATGAGAAAGTTTTGGTACCAAGTCATTGCACATTGCTGTAATCCCTTCCTTACTGCATGCACAGGTGGGCAGTATATGGCCCTTCAAACATGACAGCAATCTGAGAACCAGGTACTATTTTTTGTTAGTTTTCAGTTTACGCTGTTGGGAAGTATCACACTTTAGCTGTGTGTACTGTACAACTATGTGATGTACAAAATATCATCAGTATTGTATTAAGGTGTACATATAAATAATTTCAAGCTCAACTAATACGATTATGAATATGCAGGCATACTTGAGAGATATCATGGCACCAGATGAGATAGATTAATCTTGTAACTAATCGTGTGCTTGAATTTAATTTATATGCTTTTATTATTTAGTACCTGTGTCAACCACTTAATTTCCCTGCAAATCATTTCCTTATATAATATTAATGAAACATGCTATATTGAAATTCATCATATATTAGGAAGACACATTATATCATCAGTTTATCCTCTTCTAGTTTAAAACACTTCAAGATTCAAGACCTGTGGCTTCAGAAACCCCTGCTTCAAGAAGAGTATTTCATTTCAAGAAAGAGTATTTGTGGCAGAATGAACAATGTCTTTTCATAGTCAGAGATCAGTATTAAAAATCCAATTTACACTGTAGAACAAACTACAACAAGACTCTGAGAAGGAAGAAATAACAACAATAATATTAATTTCAACACAAACATTACACAAAGATCAATGTTTTTACAGCCCTCTACAGATGATATTCTGAGAAAATGAAGACAATTGAGATTTATGCAATAATAAAACTACAGATTGGTCTGCACAACCTACTCAAAACCTTTCATGCCCAAACACAGAGATGGGACATCTTGGGGTGTTGAGGAGCTGCCGACTGAGCACAGGGAGAGATTAAATTAATGAGAAACGTCAAAGTAATCACTTGCTTAATCTTTTCTAAATTGCTTGCTTAATCTCTGGGTTAGTCTAATGAACATATACGGCACTCCTGGACTACTTAGTTGTGAGGGTGCACTGCTGTATTTCAGGAGTGTCTGGAAATGAGAATGGCCGGGAATTGTCACTCTTGTCAGAAGGAGAAGAAATTGCTAAGATGAGAACAACCTGTCTGCAGAGTCCTTGGGGCTCATACTGGGTCTGGCGGGGATCAACTGCCTTTATCTCAACCCACAAATTTTTCAACTTACTTTTTCCTCTTGTCCTGCTGAAGTGAGGGAGAGAGAGAGCAGCTTGCTGGGCACCTGGCAGTCAGACAAGGTCAATCCACCACAGGGGTGGAGAAGATCTCATTGCAGATGTATGTAACCTCATACAAAAGCAGTGTCACCTTAAGACTATTCTGCCCTCCCTCTGCCTATGCCCAACAATAGGAATGTGAAAGGTGCAGCAGCAGCAACCATGCTGAGTCCATGTGGCCTCTTGAGCTTGGGTCGTAGCAGTGTCAAGCAGTTTAAAATAAAAGCAACCCTGCAACTTCTGACCCTCTGGCAAGCACCTGTTAGGCTTTCTACTGTGTCTGATTATTTTTGCAAAGTCAGACAGACAAAGCACTTCAGTAGTCCAGCCTGGCTTTTGGGATAGAAATTATGGTCCTTGGTCTGGAGGTCTTACCCTCACAGTGGAGATGAGGAAAAGGAGGTAGAGGTCTTTAACTATGGGATTTTTTTCACTATGCCTAGTCTCAGTTCTAGTTCAGACCTACCATGGATATCTTCAGGTCTCCCTCCCTCAGTTTACTCTCCACTAATGACTGTTGTGTCTGTTCAGATTGAGATCATGAAATCCCAGAGAAAGAACTCCTCTATATATTAAATGATCACCAACCGAAAAGCCTTTCTTTATGAAAGAAGCAGAATAGGAACAGAGGGGCAATGCAAACAGTGGAAGGTGTCTCCCAGTGTTGCTGGTTCCACCCCTCCTAATTCCTTGTAGGCAAGACCTTCTCATCCTGCAAAGAAAAGCATATTGTATTGTCTCTTTTTCACTATTTTTTGGGAAAGCCAAAGCCTTTAGCTTTCCTTTTTTCCATTTTCAGCAAATCTTTTGTTGTGTGATGCCTTTTGGTCCTTTGTAATAAAAATGCTTTTGTTGCCTGGATATATTGATTTTTGGTTTCCTGAAGCTTTGTGCTTTCCTTCTTCTAAGGTTTCACTGACACAACTTAGGCTGAGTCTCACAATCCCATTCCCCCCTGTTCCTGACAGAAGAAACAGTTCTGATGAAACTGGATGAAGCTCATGAGGCATTTAAAAATTATGCCCGTTCAGCTCAAGCCTCTTCTTTTGTCCATTCTTTTCATCTCTTCCATCTTCCTCCTGGTGTTTCAGGACAGAAATTGAGCGCAATTCAGACTGTGTGTTTTGAAAGCAAACCTCTACCTAGGTGAAATAGTTCTGCAACCAACTGGCCTATTGCAATAGGACAAGGGGAAGTGGTTTTAATCTGAAAAGGGAGAGATTCAGAATAGATATAAGGAAGACATTTTTTACAATGAGGGTAGTGAAACACTGGGACAGGTTGCCCAGAAAGGTGGAACATGCTTCATCCCTGGAAACACTCAAAGTCAGGCTGAACACGGCTCTGATCAACCTGTTCTAGTTGAAGGTGGCCCTGCTCATTGCAGGTGGGTTGGACTAGATGACCTTTAAAGGCCCCTTCCAACCCAAACCATTCTATGATTCCATTCTGTGAACAATTATGACAGTTGCAATTGTGATCTATACACATGGGATTTTATAGGTAATTTTTTTCCTCACAAATTACAGGTACTGAGGTCAGAAACGTAACTTTACATCGACGACATTCGATGAGGGCATGTCCAGTCTCACTAGAGGTGAACCTGATGAGATGTCTTTAGCTCTTACTTCAATCAATTGAAATAGGACACAGAGAAAAACAGATTCTTTAAAGTGAAATCTGAGCCAGAATTGAAAGTTTCAGCAGCCAAACAATTTTCTTGTCATTGAGAACACCCTGGAGAAAATGACAATGCAGACTGCCAGGGTAAGTGCTTTTTTTGTTTTATTATCAAGCAAACAAACATCAGGTGTAATTTCATACCCAAAGTATGCAAGGTTCACAATTTGAGAAGAAACACTCAGAGAAAAAAAACTTCATACACCTGCTTACTCATATTTAGTACTAAGAAGTAACATTTTCAGATCTCTGAAGGATTTCACTGTCTACCTGCTTGTGAATCCTCTCCAACTTGCCTCACTGCACTACCCCAGAACTTTTAATGTCCAATATATTTAATGCTAAGATCCTTTTTGAGAAAAGTAAACTATCACAGCACAGATGTAAACAAGATAGAAGGCAACCTCCACTTATTTTTTCATAATTCTTATCTGTTGCTTTCTTAAGAAATCTAGTATTCGCCTGTTTGAATTCCTTAATTTTTTCCAACAAAACTCTTTTGATCCCAATTCTAGCATTTAGGCAGCTTCACACCAAACAGCTAACCTGAGCAGTACAGGGTATCTAGAAAAATACACAGCTTAATATTTTTCATGCCATGACATTATAATTAAAATGGAAACAATCCATTCATGCAATCTTACCCTGGATATCACACATCAAAACACTCTACAGAGCAACCCAAGAATTGAAATCAGAACTTCTTGCACAAAAGCCTCTTTCAGAAAGACATCCAGTCTTGTCTGACTTCAGAGCATGGGAACCTACCACATTCCTAATTAAGTTGTTTGAAGAAAAGCTTATTTCAACCTTGTTTCTAGCGTGATTTTTTTTTTGTAGTTTCAACTTTCTACCACCAAGTCACATTATGGTTTTTGTCAGCTATCTGTTGTATGAAAAGAAGTTAAAAGAAAAAAAATAGCTATAAACTTCAACTTTAGTTGATAAATCAGAAATAAAGCTCAAAATACATTGAAGGAAAATCAGTTGCTCAGAAGAGCTTTATGAGGGACCAGCAGCTGGCTGCCCATGTAACCAGTCATGCTTGGTGCAATGCAGCATCCTGGCTAAGCTGCCTCTGTTGGGAAGCTACCACAGGATGGTTTTTTGCAAACAGAGGGTTTCCATTGAAGCTATCTGTTACAGTGACAGCTAATATGATTGAAAAGAAAACTAAAATGAATACAATTACTGCAGGTACTTATTCTAACTATTTTCTTTTTTTTTTTTTTTGCATTTAACTGCGTTGACCTGTGCAAAAGTTCCAACAAAAGAATATAGATATAAGCTATCATGTTAGCAGGGATCCATATGTCCACTTACTTTGACCTCCAGCATAAAGCAGGCCATGAGACCTCTCAGAATTAATTCCCATTCGAATCAGAGTACATATTTTATAAAGCCATCCAATACTGTCCATTTTCAGTAATGGAGAGACTTGGCAAGTTGCTCCAGAGAGTAATTACCTAACTATTAAAAATCTGTGTCTATTATTTCTAGGAGGAATTTGTGTAGCATGAACTTTCACTTTACCACCGCTTCCTCACACTCTATTATTAATTTTTGCTTAACATATACAAAATTCTACCAACTCGCCCTCTAGTCTTATTTTTCTTTAATTAAACAGGCCAAGATTCTTCAGCCTTTCACTATAAAGCAATCTTGCAGTTCTTCTCTTGAAACGTCACTATTCTTCAATCCTGAACAATGGACTGGGACAGTGTCCCAAAGCCAGTCACACCATAACTAAGACGTCCTCAATATTTCCTTGTTCACATATCAAAAAACTCATTATCCCTTTTGCACCACACACTCATAGTAGAAGGTCATACCCTGCTAATCCCACATACAATGTCTCAACTCTTTCTGTTACTGCTTCCTAGGACAGAATAATATCAACACGGTTCACAGTACTTATTCCTATATATAGGAATAAATGGCCTTTTACTTGGCCTTATACAACTCCTACTGCTTTCTTGCATTTAGTCCATAGCAATCAGAGCAGACCACTGTATAGCAGCTTGTTCTGCTAACTATTATCACCCCCTTTAACTGTGTCATCTGCAAATTTTATGTGGAATGATTTTCTCACTTCTTCCACACCCACTGATAGTAATGTGAAATAGCATACATTCATCACCCTCCTTGCTCAAGAAACACATTGAGGTTTAGAAATCGCCCCTTTTAAAATAATCTAATGTGTGTACAATGCTGATTTTGTATTCATTCTAGTTTCTTAATCAAAAGGTTGTGTAATATGAAGTTCAAAAGACAGAAAAGAGTTGAAATACACAATTTCAAGACTACCCCTCAACTAGCAACCACCTCAAAAAAGGCACAAAACTATTCTGACAAAAGGTCTTGCCTATAAATCTACATTGATTAAAACTAATTATTTTAACCTTTCCTTAATATCTGCTGCCATTTCAGATCAATGGCGAGGTGATAGGACAACGAATATTTGAATCATCTCTTTGGTCTTTAATAAACCTGTACAACAGCAACTTATTTCCTCGTCTGTTGAACCTCCTCACTGCCAACCAGCACTAGCAGCACAGAGTGCTCCTCTGGATGGAGATTGCATTAGGTTGCTCATTTACAAGTATCCAGCTTCTGTTTTATATCTTCCTTAACTACTGCTGGAACAGAAAGAATTTTGTCATTGCCATACAGTACACCACCTGGATTTTTCTACGAATCTTTCTACTTTTCTGATTTCTCTCTTGAAACAAAATGAACAAACAACTTCCCCCCTTCCCTGCAAGGACAACACAATCACCTACCCCCAAGGAAAGCAAAATCACTTCTCCTCCTGTTTTCTGCCTCTCCTTGCCTAACATGCTTTCTACAGTCCTCAGCTTTTGCTGCACATCAATTCCCATCTGCTTTCCTTTTCTTTCATTGGTTATACATTCTAAGTCTTTTTGTTCATTTTTTAATGTAGTCATGAAAGGATAGTGACTGGAAGGTAGAATATTTTGGGTGTTCTTTTAAGAAATGCTATGAAACACTTTTCAGAAAAACTAAAAAGACAACCAGAGAAATAGCTAGAGAATGTGCTCAATCAGAGAAATCCATTCAAATTCAAGTAATGTCAAGACTGGTTGCATTTTTCAGCTCCATTAAATGTCAGGAAACTTTCAACCCTGAGAAAACTTCACTGTAGTCCAAAACAAATCTAGTTTTACCGTTCGTCCTCCATCATAGTCTTTCACTGTATGGATTGAATATTGTTTTCCAAAACATAATTTGCATAGGGATGAATACCTGGCTGTGCTGATCCGTAGGGACTGTGCTTCTATAGCTCAGACTTTGAAGTTTTTCAAGATAGGTGAGAATAACACTTTCTTTGATAATTCCCCACAGTAGGTAAAGAATGCTATAAGTGTGAGAAAGGTTATTAGAGTTACATGAGTCTAACTGATCTGCCCTGGTAATAAAAGACTCATTTTCTTTAGGCAAACCAGAGGTTTTGCACCTGAACATGTAAGAAGTCTGTATTTCTTTAAATCTTAAATTTTAAGAATCATCTTTGCACAAAGAATGAGTATAATTAAATTTAAAATACTGGTTGAGCCATTAGAGAAGGATTTAAAAGGAAATTAATTGCTGGAAAGTTCTTGAGAGGCTCTTCATGCCACAGAATGAAATCTTGGTTTCCCTGAAATCAATTTGAGAGATCAATACTGACTATCGAACCACAGCTTTTTAGGTCCTTATTATGGCCCACATTGCCTTTTGAATTTCATTGTAACAACAGCTGGATTCAAATTAGAATCATTCTCCCTATGGCTTCACTGAAATAACAGTTGTATTTCTCTTCAGGGATCCAAGGGACAAACTTTATTTTCACTATTAAAAAGGACGGCACTTTACCAGCAAAAAAGTGTGTTAATTCTGGTTTACTTTTCCTGTAAAAATAATTGTTTATATTTGGATTTTGAGAAAGTGTAGTGAAAATGAGAGCATAGATTGTATAAATTTTACTGGGAAAGCCACACAATCATACATTGATAGAATCAATAGATACATTGATTCAAAGGGATGTCTGGTTCTCATCTAGTCCAACTTTCTGGTCACAACAGAACTATCACCACGGCAAACCAGAGCAATCTTAGTTCTGCTTATCCTAGACTTAAAACCCTACATGGATGGATAACCTATAACTTCTTGAGATAACCTGTTCCTGTACTATAACACCCTCCCAGCAAAGAATTGTTCCCTAACGTGTGAAGTCCATACTTGCCAAGCCACAATCTTTCCTACTGCAGATTTTCATGTTGTAGCTGGAGTGATTCAATGTACTAGAACCAAATATAATGCCCAATGTCACGGGACACTGCTTGCCATACCCATCTACATAAATGAATGGGAATTAAAAAGCACTCAGGCTGTCAACAGAGTGTTTGGTTTCTCAGTAGCTTCTCCAATAAAAGCCTTCTCATGATTCAGAAGTACGTATTTAGCATGAATAATGCAAAGGCCATTAGTCCATATTTCCACAACAGCTAGGTCTAAGCACTACATTTTCTGTTAATGCAAGTCAAGGCCATGCTATGGGTAGGATGCAGGGCTGGGCTCCATTTTTGTTCTAAATGGCTCAAAAGACTGGCAGCTGTTTTCTTTCATTAATATTTCTATGAATAATACCAATTTTTTCACATTCAAGGCAGAATGTTACAGATGTGTCATTTTTTGAAACACAGATATGTGCTGTTCGTAGTTCCAAATAAAACTTATATCCCACTGGCCTTACTCATGTAAATAAATGCATTTGATGTAAGTGAATAAGTATAGCTTTACACAAGCCTTATTCTCTACTTTCATCACTCGTAGTTCAGCTTGCTGGAATGCACTAAAGGAAAGAAATAGTATGCCAAGATGTGGAAACCAATAATCTTAATAAAGAGGATGTTGTTCAGCTTCTAAGGGAAGTTTAGCTGATGGAAAGAGAAGAGAAAAAAGCTTCTTTATTCCCACTTCTTTTTTTTTAAAGAACTGTGCCTCATACAAGGATATACAAGGCTAGCAGCAAAGGGTGGGAAAAAATAAAAGAAAATAGCAAGGACATGAACCAAGGGGCATCCATGCAAATCTTATAATGCTATCATTTAGAATGTATTTAGAATTATTCGTATTCCTGATTTCAGCAGTCCCAGGAAGCAAATTTGCCCTCTTAACATGCTCAGCTTTTTGAAAGGCTACATATACACGCAAAGAAAGTGTCACAGCAGCCTGGGTTGGTAGGCCTTCCTCAGCCATTACTTCCTGCTGTATTTTGTCCTCCATTTATAATAAGCCTGCTTAGCTGGTCAGTCCTGAGCTGAACTAACACAACAAAGGGTCACACTTGCAGGGCAACTTTAATAACCATGAAAACTTTTACTTATCCTAAGAAAGTGTTGAAAACGAAGGCAACAAACATTATTAAAGGGTATAAAAACGGATGTGATAAAAGGGGGACTCAGCTCAATCATCTGTGCCTCATCACTTTTCAGGAAAAATCTCTAGCACTAGGGAAGGGCAAAGCCTGAATGGGCATAGTGAAACACATAATTCATTAACCATGTCCTGGATGAATTATCAACAGCAGTGAGTGAAACCCACCTGCACCTACAAAGTCTATAACCCGGCTGGACTATTTAAGTGTGATTTGGATGGTGCCTAGGCTTCCTTTGTTTAGCTTTTCAAATGGATGCTCTAGTCCACCTCATAAAAAGTGAATAGACTTTTTTAAGTGAACAACCAAATTGCAGGTTGGCATCTTGTGAGAATTTGATAATTAGCAAATGAAACTGAAACACTCCCTAAATCATATGAATCCTATGCAGCCATAAAGATCTCTTCTACTGAGGAGCAACAATAGCTCTTTGTGTAGAATGCAGCAATATTTCGGTGAACAAAACTATGAATTTTCCTTTTGCGCTTGGTGAAAGGTAATGATTTTGCTGGATGAATAAGGCTCTGACATTTTAATACTTAGAGAAGGAAGTATTTGCATATAGTGTTCCCACCCCCGCCCCTCATTTTCTCCCTGGTTGATGTAAGCTCTGGCAGTCCCCCTCCTCAGGCCTTTCTCAGCACTCTCCTCTTGCCTCACCAAAGTCAGTTTTCCAATGTTGTTATCAGCTCAAAGCACAGCTTTCTGGTCTGAAAAGGGAATCTTTCCACTTAGGAAAAAGGATGGTAATTACATTAAATGAATGTTAACGTCTTGCTAATGAATGCATTGCATCTCTCCTAAACATTTCTGGAAAAAGAAGCAAGCAAAGAAACAAAAAATAATCAGACATGCCATTCATTTACCAGAAGTATTAATTTCAAGTAATTAGAGCAAGTGACTCATTTTTGAAGTATACAAGATTCCTAAAAAGAAATACAAAGGTTTCAGCAAGAACTGAGTAGATGTATCTGTATCAAGTGGATAATGATGTGCAAAAATACAATATTACACACATAAAGGTTTTAATTTTGAAGGGCAAAAAAATTAAAAAAAATTATTACTTTTAAATTTCCAGTAATGGTAATCTGCAGTTGCCATGAACTGTATCAGTATCAGATTGTTTTTACTGTTCAAAAGATGTATCCAAGATCTAGTTTGCATTTACCTTGATTCATTTGTTCTTGGTTCTTCTCCACCCTTGCTAGACCAAAGGTTTCTCCACCATTTATTTCCTGCCATCTAGGTCTCTACTTACAGATAGGCCCTAGGTACGTTATCATCTTTTCTCTCTAAGGCATCTCCCTTCCAGAAGTATCAGGTACAATAATGAATTAGGAAAAATCTTCTTCGTTTTTCCCCCCTTTGAATACCGTTCCAAGCTCTCACAGAATTTTAGCAACATCTCCTACATTGAGACCACGAATTTATACAGTGTTAAATCTAGGTAAAAGTTAAACTGAATGGATCAAATTCATAAAACCTCTTCCTTTAATATTTTCCAGTCTTTCTTTTGATTCTTTTCTGAGTCACCTGCACCATACCAAAAAGCCTGGCTAAGTTGTGGCTCAGCTCCCAGCAGGTCAGTGTGGCTCAGGGACTCACAGCCTGGCCTGGCCTGTTTTACCAATACCCCTATGGGCCCCAGGAAGCTCCAGACATCCCCATCCCCTAGAGCATTCAATCAGCATGCACACCTCGTCTCCTTTTTTACCACCAGATCTCCCTAATACTAAGACCCACATAACTTCCCAGTTTGCAATTATAACATTTTTTAATCCACTGGAACGCAAAAAATCCTCAAGAACAGCAGACAAAAACTTATGTAAGTATAAATCACTTCACCTTATTAAAATCCTTTCATATGTACCATCTATAATGTGAAAACTGGCAACTATTGACCAGCACTGGGCAGCACTACAAAATCAGACAGGAGATTGTTTCCGGTCACACACAACAGGAACTAAAGAGGAATTCAGCTTGCAAAGCTACAGTGTAGGATGGGACATTTCTGCCTGCCTCAGCCCCTGTGTCTTCTTCAGCGACAAAGGAGGAGTTGGTGTAGCATCCCAAAAGCTGGCACTGAGGTACCCTCACTTATATGTTCCAATGAATCTTTAATGGCTGTTCTCCCTTTATTGAATCTTTAATGCCAGTATGTATAGCATAACCAGAGAGCAGAAAGCTGTCAGGCTATTTTAATCTTTGCTGCATGTCAGTTTTTTCAATACCCACCAAAAAATTAAGAGTTTATGTTCTAATATTGTTGTGCTTCAATTTCTATGTACAGAAGAGAAAAACAAATGAGGGGAGTGGGTGGAAATTCTACTTACAGGACAAATCAGATACACAATTATTTTATTATAATACACTGTTACAGTATAATTTTTCTTTGGATGTGATACCAACTAAAAAAGCACTGCCTGGCATTGCAAAGGGAAAGTGGGAGATCCTTTTATTGTTTCTGTGGTTCCCTGGGGCTTTATTCACTATGCAAAGAACTTGCTTTGAAATGGGATCACTCTTTTCCTCAGAGGTTCTGGTGGGAACAGTAAGTCTTTTTTTACAGAATTGCAAGATGAATTCCCAGAAGTGTTAGAGAGAGCTCAGAAAATGCAGAAGGGTACAGTAGCATATCTACTTTTTAAGTTCTTAAAATATACCTACAGCAAAACTCTACAGCAATTCATTGTATATTCACATACACAACCATGGAAATGTGGAAAACAGTGAATAATGTCAAATGCAAAAAGGAGAGAAACGCAAAAATGAATCTTTCCTATCACTGATGCTTAGTTTAACCTCACTATTTATTTCATAGAAGTGTTTTGTATTTTAAATCAAGCATGTGCTTCCAAACCATGTTATATTGAGATATATGGCAGCTAGTCAACCAGGTTACTGACAGCATTGCTGGGCTTGGCACTGTGACTTCCATTTGGAAACACTTATTCTATCATGACTGCTCAGACAGAATGGAAAGGTATTATCTGACATAAAGATATTTGATCCTCAATAAATTTGAAGGAATAGGGTTTCTCTTCATGGTTTATTCCCTTTGGCTGGGAGGTGGATTTCCTACAAACAGTTTTATTTGTTCAACAGTTTAGTATGAAACTTGTTAAACCATCACTAGAGAAAGACTGCACACAGTCCCTGAAAGCCTTCTCCTGTCATACGCTCTGTCCCGGAGGAGAAATGAAGTCTGCACGATGATAATTTGCTTTTGAGTCATACTGCATACAGCAACTCTCCTTTGATAATTTTACCAGTATCAAACCATATGCTTTAAAATAATTTCCAAAAACCACATGTATTTGATGAATGATCAAAAAACTTTATTAATAAACTTTGCTGTCAATGCAACCATCCCCATGTGTTTCACGGGGAGATTGTTTTGAGAAGATCACATACACATTCCTGGGTTTTTGTCAGCTAAAACATCGCTAGTTCCTTACTTGTTTCCACCTTTCTACCCCTTCACCTTTCTACCTCTCAGATTACTTGTCTTCCCCACTGTCAGTTCCTGTCAGCTTGCCTGCTTTGAAGTTCTGTACTTAAAGCCCTGGAGACATGAACTACGTGTATGTGCTATCAATAAAATTAAATTCTGCTTTTTTGACCATTATTTATCAAGTTTTCTCCGTTACACTAATGTAATCTCCCTACTAATATTGTTGTAGTTTTCTTTCCCAGTCTTTTACAATCTCTGGATTTCTTTGGTCATGTCTCTCTGCTTGATATCAAAAATAATATATATCTGTCTGTATTTATATATATATATAAATACAATTTATTTTCCCATGTTTTTCAGTCCAAATCTCATTATTAAAAAACATAAATCTCTATTCATACTGAGACTAGAAACAAGAAAACAATAACTAAACATAGAAGAAAAAGTAACTCTTAGCTGAAATATACCAATAGGCCATATTATGGTTCGAAAAATTTGCTTTAAGAATTAGAACTATTTATAGAAAAAAATGCTATTAACCTCATACTCTGAAGAAAATGTTTGTGATACATGTTCTGTGTAGTTCACACATTGAAATAATATTGCTTTTGTCTAGGGTATTCTCAGAGCAATTCAGGGATGGATGGATTTCAATGGACAACAAAGGTGTACTCGTGTTGTTGGCTAGCACAGCTCCCAAAGAGTTGGGTTTTTTTTCCACAGTTTATAAATTGTAACACTGTAGGCCAGGTTGTTAAGCTTCATGTGTAAAAATGATCTACTTCCATTAGGTACACTGAGATATCTCAATTTCAATCAACTTGAAAAGGATACTTTCTTACTTTTGTTGACATAGTAATTGGCCTTGAGAGGCATCATTTATACTCTGAGCACAGAACAGATGAACATAATTATACTTCTTTCACGCACTGCAAATGTGTATGTGCTCTGAAGGACTCTCAGGTGGCTGTGCACCTCAGCAAGTGTACACTTCCCGCAGTCCATGTCATATCCCCTATTATTTGTTGAGGACAACCTTTGGGTCTCTGGTGTCATCTATTCCCATTTAAATGGAAAAGCTTGAACAAAATCAGAGATTTCTTTTTGTTAGTAAGAAGGGAGAACAACTTCCCTGGTGTCCTGTCCTATTAAGCAAGTGCTGAAACTCTGCATTAAACCATAGGCTCTGCTATCACAGTAGGCAGACATTGCATATCAGTCCTGTCCTGGAGTTCCTCTGCAAAGCAGGAGTAATTGCCCCCATCAGGGCAGCTGAAGGTCTTGGGAGAAATCTTTTGGGTCAGAAAGTTTAAGGTGCCAGTGAATGCAGTGAGGATGGTGCAGCGCCTTCAGGTCAGCTGTAAGGAATGATATTTGTATTTTTAATAAGCAGGATGAGTCAAAACTGAATGGTCTTATTCAACCTACTCAAGTTCTAGTCTACTTCCCACTCAGCTCACGTGAAGTTGGCACCCACCTACTTGTTCATCTTCAAAGCTCTCTTAGGCAACCTGAATTCTGCATTTAGGTAATCCCTAATTTACTATTGTATTGGGTCTGGCTGAGGTAGAGTTCATTTTCCCATAGCAGCCCTCGCAGTGCTGTGCTTCACATTGTTAGCTAGAAAGGTGTTGGTAACACACCAGCATTTTGGCTACTGCTGAGCAGCGCTGGCACAATGTCAGCATCTCAACTTTCCTACCCCACCGCTCTTCCCATCGAGGGGCAGAGGAAGGGAAGGAGCGGTAAGATCCTGGGAGGGGACACAACTAGGCCAGCTGATGCAAACTGATGAAAGGGATATTCCGTACCATATGACATCAGCTCAGACATAAATGCTAAGAAAAGGAGGAGGAAGGAGGGGGCATTTGTTATTTACGATCTTTGCCTTCTGGAACAACCAATACACAAGCTGAAGCCCTGCTTCCCAGGAAGTAGCCAAACACCACTTGCTCATGGGAAGTAGAGAATAAACCTTGTTATTTTCCTCTTTGTTTATGCATGCACAAACTTCCACTTTTGCTTTAGTAAACTGCCTTATCTCAACCTACGAATCATTTTCCATCTTATTCTCTCCTCTCTGTTTAGCTGGGAAAGGGAGTGATAGAGCAGCTTGGTGGGCACACCTGGCTTCCATCTAAAGTCAATCCACCACAGCTGCCCACCTGCATTTTGAAAGTCAAAGGTTAGAGAATGCATCTATGATGTGACAAACTGGAGTATCATCCCTCATCAGCTTTGATGTACCTTCTTTCCTGAGCATAGGCTTCTACTATGCAATGTTGAGACTGCAATTAGAAGCACACATAGTGAAAACTAGAGTGATAGTATGTTACAGTATTCCTTTTGGTACATTAAAATTTCAGTTACATGTATAGTTGTGGGATTTCTAAGCCACATTTTTAAGATTCCTTTTAATGTGTTCATTATAACCCTTCCCCTCCTCAAGTGGCATTGCATGTACTGCACTGTTCTTAGAAAAAATGCATTTTTTTCCCTCTCTCTCTTTGTAAATATGTGTCTCAACCTGACACATATTCCGGGAAATTGAACTGCCTTTTTATTATCCGACCTCCAAAGCAATGTGCTTTCTCCTTTCTATTGTTAATGAAACTTGGAAATGAAGACTTAAGAGATGATATGGAAGAATAACATAAATGAAGAACAAAGTAGCAAGAGATTTAAAATGTTGTCTTTATAGCTGGTATATTAAAAAATAAATTCTATTTGTATATCCATATCACTATACTTAGTGACACAAAAAAAATCTGCAGCTTGAAATATACTTGACAGGCAAGAAGTATGATTTAACTTTAGAAATCTAGTATTTTGATTACTGTACATAATAGCCTCATTTAACTCACTTTTTAATTGTCATTTTGAAGTCTCTGCCCTTTATTTTGTCTGAGAGTGGTCAGCCTGCTTAAGATTAAGAAGCTGAGCACCAATATTATTCTTTGCTCTAGCCATTCACCTATCTAAATTGAGAATTAATTTTTTGTCCATTCTCATGCTTCTTCTGACTCATTCATAACTGATATAATTAGGCAATAAGACATGGAAGAAATATACCTGTGGGTATCAGTGTCATACCAGAAATAGCAGGATAAGATATTAAATTTTAACCATTCAAGAACTGCTGTAATTGTCCAGAGATAGTTTGAATTTCCTGTCCTATTACTAAGAAGAGGAATCTATCAGATATCGAAAAAAATATGAAGACTGAATGTCATGTCATATACTTTCACAAGGGGTAGAGATGGCTGGGTCAACACTTTCATAGGAGGTGATGGGGAGCCTGCTTTTTAGTTGTACCCAGTTTAGCCTTTCAGAAATTCCTGCTGAAATTCTCTCCTTGCACCTTCTCTGAGAAGCTCGCAAGAAAGACTCAAACAGAGCAGATGAGACTGAAGGCATCCACAACTGTCAATAACCCAGTGTTAAATTCTGACCTCTCACTCCATGAGGATCAGCATGGCCAAGTCAGATATGGCAATGCACTTTCTGAGCCCTTTCTAATAAAGAATAGTGTGAAACAAGGCTGCGTTCTCGCTCCAACCCTATTCACAGTCTTTTTCAGCATGATGCTCCAAAGGGCCATGGCAGACCTCGAGGATCAGGACGGTATCTACATTCGATACCGTACCGATGGAAGCCTTTTCAACCTAAGGCAACTGAAGGCCCACACTAAGACCTTAAATCATCTTGTCCGGGAGCTGCTTTATGCTGATGATGCCGCCCTTGTTGGCTGCACAGAAGCAGCTCTGCAGCGTTTAACATCCTGCTTTGCAGACGCTGCGGAGCTCTTTGGGCTGGAAGTCAGCTTAAAGAAAACAGAAGTTCTCTATCAACCTGCACCTCAGGAAATCTTCCATCATCCCCATATCACCATTGGCCAATCAGAGCTCAAATCAGTCCAGCAGTTTAATTACCTAGGCAGCCTCATCTCCTCGGATGGTAAGATTGACGGAGAGACAGACAACAGGTTAGCAAAGGCATATAGTGCCTTCGGAAAACTCCATAAAAGAGTATGGCGTAATAAACACTTGAAGAAAAGTACAAAGATCAGTGTTTACAAAGCCATAGTGCTGTCTACTCTCTTATATGGTTCCGAATCGTGGGTCATCTACAGCCACCACCTGTGACTCCTAGAATGCTTCCATCAACGCTGCCTCCGTACAATCCTAAATATCCACTGGTCAGATTATGTGACTAATATGTCTGTTCTAGAACAAGCAGCAGTCACAAGTATTGAGGGCATGCTGCAGAGAACACAGCTGCGCTGGGCAAGGCACGTCTCAAGGATGAAGGACCACCGCCTCCCTAAGATCTTGCTTTATGGTGAACTTGCCACTGGCTGCCGCAAGAGAGGAGCCCTGAAGAAAAGATACAAGGACTCCCTGAAACAACATCTCAGCCTTGGCCATATTGATCAACATAACTGGTCTACTCTGGCCTCCAATCGGGAGGTCTGGAGACACACCATCTGGAAACAGCACCACGCTGCTGTTTCCTTTGAGAACGCACGCAGGATCACTCTCAAGGAGTAAAGACAATGCAGAAAGAATCGTATCTTGGAGAATATACCACCTAAGGAGTCTTTCTGCTGTGCCTTTTGCAATCGGATATGTCTACCTCGTACTGGCCTCATTAGCCACCAGCGCGCGTGTAACAAATGTGGATAGAGCCTTCCTAAATCTTCGTTCGCGAAGCCTGGCCATGATGATGAAACTGACCAACTACTTCAGCTAAAGCATTAATGGTGAGAAGTAAATAGCTTCACAGGACACAGTACTTCAGTTAATCTTTCGTTAATGTTTCATTCCAGTCTTCCCACATTGTCCCCAACAGTGGGTCTGCAGATTCATCTCTAGACAATGCTACGAATGCTGTGGGTGCAGTGTCTTGCCTCACAGATCATGAACTATTCATCCCTGAATTATTTTCAACTGTGTCAAGAAAGGTAGCTGGGCTTGGATCCACTGTAGGCGAACTAAAGATGGTGGGAGGCATGTTGGTGCTGAAGAGGAACTCCACATGCACCTGTATACTGCCAGGCATGTATTTCTGCCAGGCATGTGGGCTATTGCTGCATGGGAGGGAGGGCAGAACTGCAGCCCTGGGCCACCAGGGGGTCCCCACAGGCAAGCAGGCTTTTGTGTGGAGGAACAGGAGCATTTGTGCCTGTGGTGGGTCTCCAGGCAATAACACAACTCTAGGAAAAGGGAATCAGGTGAGAAAACTTCCTTTTGGCCAACTCACAGTGACAACAAGCTCAGAGTGATGTTGCTTAAGAAAGGGAAGAGGTGGGTGGGCAGGAGGGGCCTGGAGTGACTGACCTCTCTTATTTGAAGGAGAGCAGATTATCAGTCTCAGTCCATGACCTATTGTCATTTTCAGAGCACAACCACTGAGCAACCCTAAAACACACCACCACACAAGTAACCAAGGAGAGAAGACACTTGTCCCTCGCCATTTATTTTCTGACTAACTGAAAAACAGCAACAGCAGAAAAGCACACTAAACTACTCATACCAAAATTTTATCACTTTTGTTCTCACATAAAACCCTGACTCCTCTCCTTTGCTTCAGCTTCTCCTGGAAGTAGCCACTTTTCAGAAATACCTCCCTACTTCTAGTTTAGCATTACATCAGGTTTTATTGCATTTTAAACACATGTGTTTAAACAATACATGTGTTTATAAAGCCCAAACTCTCTAACGTCCTGAGATTCAAGGACAATACACACTGCCACTATTCAGAAAGAGCTTTAAAAAAAGCCCACTCTATTTATTTCCATGGTTGTGTTATACAGTTGCACAACGAAAAGGGACGGACTTTCTTTCAATCACCTGGTAGTCTCCTCTGCATCTACAGCAGCTTTGACACTTCCAACTTGACAGCCTCATCTATTCACCAAGACAGCTGAATTTTCTTACCACATGCCCAAAAGAAAAATCTTGCAATAGCATAGAAGATGGTATTTGTCAACACCAAGATAAAATATCCTGATGATAAGTCAGATACTGCTCAGGCATTCAGACAAGCCACAAGAAAATAAATGGAAAAAAACCCTCAAAAGACATTGCTTTTCAGGATCTCACAGCCACAGTAACATACAGTAGTCAACATTGCAGAAATGCCTGCTCTGGTGAGCTGGTGTGTAGGCAGGCATAGGGGAGGGCCCTTACTTCTCTTGAAATTAAAAAAACAAACAATAAATGCCACTTAACATGAGAAGCACAATTTTCAGAGTATGGGAAAAACATTTCCTGTTCATTTGAATTTAGAAAGCAAAACTCATTTTTTCAAATACAACCAGAGTTTGCAAATATACTTGAATGTGGATCACCAAGCTGGTCACTTGCAACATGTGGACTAAAAACAGTCTAGCATAGACTGAAGGAAACCCTGAGCAGCTTAGGCAAACGAAGGTTTGTTTCAGATGAATCCTGAAAAAAACACTTCCCATCCTTCCATATTACATATGAGTTGACAATATACATGCCAAAATACATGCAATGCATTACATTTTTTATTTGGCAATTTGGGCTTCTCCCAGCACATAAAAGAGAGGTAATAAGTGAAAAGAAAGTAAAAGGAAAAAAGGCAGTCTCAGTTGTTTTCAGTCATCCAACAGTCTCAACTGGGTTAACAGGAGAGAAAAAAAAAGGGAAAATTGGGGGAAAAGAAGAATCGGAAAAAAACTTACAAAGATGTCATGATGCCCTTCCACTATTTTAGCAAGGATGCAAACAGTTCTGCTTAGAGCAGTAGCACATCCCTACCTACGAGCCATGGAGCTACAAGTTACAGGTTAGCTGATTGCACTATAATAGCACCCAACAGAAGACTGGATATCATGTACAGTGTAAAAAATTCAGCAGTCATTGACTTACAGAAAACAGCAGGGATACAATGTCTAGCACGAGAACAATGAAGTCAAGATGACCCAGAAAGGGTATGCCCTGCACTTCTGAAGGAGGGTTAGTCCTAACTGCCTGGACACATTGGTCCTTAGAATCACAGCAGGCTGTCACCAGGCACACGAACACCCCTAATATTTGTAAGTGTACTGCCCTTGGCAGGTACCATCAGTCAAGTAAACAACAACAAAGGCAAAGAAACCACAGGTGACAGCACAGCTATCAGACACTGGCACATCCTTAGCAGAACTCCTGTTGTGCCACCACATGTTAGGACTCTGTGATTTCCTTGCTGTGGTACACCAGCTGAACCCTGCTTTTGAGACCATACTGTGAACAATACACATTGCTGGTATAATGAACAGGAGAACTGCATGAACTGTGCTTCTGCCCTGCCGTACTGTCCTACCTAAACAACTGCTGAGTCAAGCTGCCACACTCTTTGCTCTCACAGCGTTTCATGGGTCAGCTAAGGTCATGCTGGTGATCCCTTCTCTGTTCTTAATTCAATCCAATCCATACAACAGCTACAGTAAATTTGTGACTAGACTCTTCGCTTTGTTTCTAGTGTCTTTCTGTTGCTCTCATGGTGATCTTTCTGTTGCTCTTATGGTGACCAGGAATCACCTCAGCTGCGCACCTCTGTTGGAGCACTCCTAAAGAACAGAGTATCTCTCTGCCCAGTACTGCTATACTGGCTCTTGACCTCTTCCTCTGCCCCCATCAGTGTCAATACAGTCTGTTCAAAACCACTGGCTCTCCACTCCTTTATATTATTTTCACATACCTGTAACTTCATGGACGGTGATAGACTTCATCCAAGTTTTCATAAACAAAAGCCAGGGGACAATCATATTAGTTATGCACCAAATAACAAAGAGCATAGATGGCATTATTCATCCAACAATAGTGGAGAAGCATCAGATTATGCTAACAGAGAATCTGGTTCTCCATATGAAATTATCTTGTAACTGTAACAAAGCACCTGTCTGTATTTTAGTAGGCTTTGATTTGGACTCTCATTGGATTGTATAAATAGACAGCACAGCAATCTGAAAGCTCCTTGAGTTCAAATCCTAATTTTCCAGACATAGAAGATTAATTTCACAGAAGTCAGAGAAATGTTCTTTCTGAGCATTTCTGTCTCACACTTTTTCTTTCTTTCTTTTTTTTTTTTTTTTTTTTTTTTGCAGGGGCTATTCATACAGCAATTTCATCCACCCTAATATCCACAATGCCTTTACAAAAGGAAGAGGAGAACTAGGAAAAGGGATTGAAATAGCCAAGTAAGAAGGCATTATAAAGCAAATCTATAAGTCATCAGGCAATGCACATTTGGGAAGATAATCATAAAACAATTGCATTTTTACTACTCAAGAGGGGGGTCTTTTCCCACCCCTCGCAGACTCATCTGCCATGTGGCCCCTCCTGTTAGGGACCATTTTCACAGCTCAGCAAGCACCTTCCACTTGTGCTTTCTCTGGCCTTTACCCTGCTGGTGCAGTGCACACTGCAGCCCTATCTTACATCTGCTCTTCTCAGATTCACTAATGGTTGAGACAAACAGAATGAAAAATGACCGTGATTTCACTGCTTCCTTGTTGAAATGACAAATGAGTTATTATTAAGAACAGTGTTTTGTTTTGGTTTTTTTAATGATGAAAACTTACTTAATCTTACTCAGTAACAGAGAACATGCCTGTAGTAGACAGAAGAACTGGAAAGGAGGTGCAGAATGTGATAAGTGACTGGTGCTTACACCTGGAGGTAGCAGAAGAAGTCTTGCACATAACAAATTTAGCATCCAGCACCATTTAATTTTTTCATCTAGGCTAACTGCAGTCAAAACCAATGTATAGGCAGCTGCAGATGCTCCAAGTACAGGCTTCAGATAGTAAAGATAACTATGAAGTGGAGGAGTGCAGACAGTGAAAACAATTTGTCCAATAGCAACTGATAACTGAGTTCTTCATGCAGCACTGTGGCTATTTTTTCTGCCTAAGACATTAAAGGATTTTACCTTTGATCTCAAGCAGAGCTTTAAAAAAATTCAATTCACAACCACTGTGACTTTTAAAATTTGTTTCTATCAGATACTCATTTCAACTGTGCAGCTAGTATCATCAAATATCTTTCCATTTCATAAATAAACACTTAAAGCATTGCTTTTGCAATACCCAATCTGATGATAGCCAAAGGGATTATAAAGAACTCAAATGAAATCCATCATTTACTATAAAATCCTTTTTTTTTTTAATAACCCTTTAATACAAAGACAAAGAAAGAAAATAAAGTGGGTCTTATCTCCTCTGCTTCCAGAAGCAAAGCATGCTTTCAAGTACATCTTACCCAGCCTGGATGAAGAGACACTTCCCCAAAGCAGCGACCATATCCCCCTTTCATCTAGAAGAAACTGTCCCATGGATCATCTGTGATCAGATGAATGAGATGTATACAGACAAGAGAAACAGATGTGGGCAATCTTCTTCAGAGAATTCTCGATGTTGAGACAATAGATTCTTAGCTAGATATTGCAGCTGAGGGAAATAACACTTTCAAAGCAGTATTCAGTTTGGGCTCCATTTTTTTAACTCATGTCAGAAAAGAAGGAAGGAAGGCCATGGACATCAGGGTGGTTGAAAAATGGGCTTGCAGGAACAGTCTGAACGGGACAGAAATGTTTCATAGCTTGACAGATAAAGCAGTATTTTGAAAACTAAGAGACGTTTGGTCTCATCACGGAGTGTAAAGAATGCATTTAATTTCTAAAATAAAACTATCTAGTGAATTATTCCAGTAAAATTAATGAACCATTTTGTGACACATTTTTGACAAACTTATTATTCCCTTCCTCTTCAGTGTTAGGCAGCTCTGATTTGCATGCTTAAGAATCTTGAATCTCCAGATCCAGAATCAATGGGATTTGAAGGCTTCATCCAACACCTACAAGCTGTGCATTTGTGCTAATACATAGGAAAGGAAAAGGAATAAGGATGTGGCTGATAATCCATGCTGCTAGGAGGGAACTTTGACTCCCACTTCTTTAGGGCAAAATCCAAGAGTTTCCAGTACTTCCATAAGAGGATTTTCTTGACCCATTGTCATTAATGAGAGATCATTTGGAAACTGAAGCTTTCTAAGGTCAATCCTGCTCAGACCACTACAAAGGAAGGATTATCATCAACTTCAGTGAAAGTAGAATTAAGTCTTCTGTTGATATAAACGCATTTATTCTATGGTAAACTGTTTCTTTCAGATTTCTATGTTTATCTAGAACAAACAGATGAATTTTATATTAAAAAAACCCCTTCCAATGACAGAAAAGTTCTTGATATTAATAAGATATTACCTGTAATTGATTTTCTATGAAAATGCAACATAGCTTACACACAACATAGCATACATATGTGCACATGTATGCATGTACATTTTTGCTGCTCAAAATGTCCCTACACAAGGTCCCTACACAAATTAGCATATTGTGACATCCATTACTATTACTTCACCATGCAAGAAGCAAAACATCACATGGAAACAGACTTTCACTTGTATCTAACAGTGACTCTTCAAATTTCTTATGTGCATCACTGTTCTTTTTGGTCACCCCTAGGTCAAGAGTGCTGACCCAGGATTGCTCAGTTATTCTTCTTTGCCATTTTACATGCTGATTTTCTTTCTTGTATGTGAAAAAAAGAGCAGTGTGGCATTGCACTGGATTTTGCATTCAGATTCAGGCCAGAATCTGGGTCATGCCAGTTTAGCACCCAGTGCATTTTGGTTCAAGAAGGGACAGAGATTAGCATATGCTGCTAGTGTGACTGAGATTGTTGGTGCCTGGACATTTACCCCCTGTCAGTTAAAACACCTACAACTTCTTTGGCCCACAGGCAGCTCACACCAGCGGCACTAAAACTTGAGGTCCCCTGCTCCCCTCAGGAAAGCAGAGAAGGAGAGGAATAAATAGGTTCCCAGGCCCAGAGATTCCCTGAAAGGCTGCCTGCAGTTCTTCCTCGGTGACACCCAGCTCAGCCAGAGGGTCGCTGCACATCTGTAATTCTGTCCACCGTGCACTAGATGCCACTGCGCTGATTGTTTTTAGCAGCCAAACAGCCATTGCCTTTTCCCTGGCAGCCACATTCTACCTATTAAGAGGCCACCCGTTACCACCGGCTTGGAAGTTCTACACACTCAGTCTAGCAAAACTCTCATCACTTAGGACAGGGTTATCTTTTTTTTACAGATGGCAAACTGGGGTACAGAGACTACAGCATGATTTTGACATGGGTTGGGTATGCAAGCCTGACAGTCCCTGGACTTCAGCAGCAGTCACCTGTATTCATCCCCAGACTGAAGTCCCAGTGAGTAGATTTCTACCTCTCTCCCTCTGCCACTATTGAAAACAGATGCAGATAAGAGATCAACCCGGAGTCAGAGTGGAGCAGATGGAGCATAATAGTCACAGTAGTGGCAACAACAGTGATGCAACCAGCTAACAGCAAATAAATTCGACACTGCATAGAGGTTCCCACAGCCAATCTCAGTTTCTCAACTTCCTATTGCCTGCTCCAACTCCTAGGCATCTTCCAGGAACCACCTCTAGAGGTCTCACAGCCAGGCATTCTCTTGCCTCTGGGCACATCTCCATGTTCCTTCTACGGCAAAACTTTCTGGTGATGAAGGAGAGGCATCAGGAGAGATTTCCTAGGAAGGCTAGAGAATCTTCATCGCTTCAGGTTTCTAAGAGGGGGTTAAAGGCACAAGTAGATGGTGTCCCCAGACTGTAACACATCCCACAACCCCACCTCCCCACTCTCTGCCAATTTCAAAGCTGTAACGGAATAAGGAGAAGCTACTACAAATGCCAATGGCTCCACAAGGCAGATGAGGTGCTGGGAACCTCTGCAATACAAGATCTCTTACAGCCTTACTTCCCTTTGATTCTGGGAAGTGACATACAGATCATGGAGGAACATCAGTTGTTCTTCCTCATCACAGATTTCCTGACACTGTCTGACCCAGGTATGGTAGATTCTCACAGATGCCATACAGCAATCCCAGATGCCTTCTAGAATACTCTCCCTCCCATCTGCCACATTGGACTTTTACGTGAACCTACTCTGGAAAGACATATTAAGCCTCGTGCATCTCCTTGTCCTATGTTTGACACAGTGATGGAGCATGTTCACCACTCATTAAAGTTTGGGCAACATCTAATTTATAAACTGTCATGTACCCAGTGGAAACAGCTGTTTACAGCTGTGATGATACGGTGCCACCAGTACTTTGAGAGCTGGTACCATTCCCTTCAGCTCCTGCAGCAAGAGGGGTGAGCCTTGGCTGAAGGAGGCACAGCTTTGCAAATGTTAAACCCCACCTTCTACTTTCCCCAACCACCATCCCCACCAACACAATCTAAGCTCTTGGTGTGGGGACAGGCCAGAAAACACAGCTGTGCGTTACCTCAGTGCCAAGAAACACAGCAGTAGTCCAGCATCAGCTGTGACCATGTGCACACCTGCACATGTTTTTATGCTTTCTCTGCCAACTGAGCTCATTCACAAATTCTGTTTCTACAGCACATTTTACTGTCTTTCAGGAGCCAAGCAAATGCAATTAAGCACTCCGAGAGAAGCAGGTTTCATCTCTAGGCTAAGCTGTATGAAATAGGAAACAACCACAGAGTCTAATAGGAAACAACCACCAAGTCTATATTGAGGTCTTCCTCGAGGTCTAAATCAATTAACCACAGGGTCTATCAGAATTAAAGTTATGTTACAAAATATTCAGCCATGATAAATACTTGTGTCAGCCTTTTCTTTCCCAAACAGTGAGTTTTTAAGACGTACCTTTGTGGCCATGGTAATTTGCATTTCTGGTTTTGTTCTTTTTTATTTCTTCTTGCTAGATGAAGTCTTGATTTTCTTTGCTGTGTGAATTTTAAAGTTTACCCTCGCTTGGGTAGGTCTCCATAGTGGAAAGAAGGCTGGTCCCAGAGGTTGCCAAAGGCTGATGGAACAGCATAATGCAGCCATCCATGTTAGCCTAGACCTGGGCAGCCACACGACCCAGGACTGTGCTGCACGTGGGTGAACGAGCCTCGCTGCTAACTGGACCCAGTACGTACTCCTCCTCACACTGTCCATAGTGCTTCTTCAATCTGGTGTAATGGGTCACTTCCCCCACTGCACTGCCCTCACCACTGCATTTCCCCACAGAGCATGAACATAGCTTCTACCCATGGAGCCCTGCTGAGCTTCCCCCTTGCCTTCTGAGTCCACTGGAGCCAGCAGTCATGTGTCGGAGCCACGAAGCTGGCTGTGTCAGAGCATACACCGATCCAGCCCAGCAGTGAGAAGAGAAACAACAGGCACAGCTGCGGGCACCACTGTCATCCCTTTCAGCCCTCACCAGCCTGGGTTATGCAACAACTTCCATTAGTGCTATATAGAATCATAGAACCATTTAGGTTGGAAAAGACCTTTTAGATTATTGAATCCAAATTTAACCCAGCACTGCAAAGTCCACCACTAAACCATGTCCCTAAGCTCCACACCTACTTTTTTTTAAAATACCTTCAGGGAGGTAACTTCGCTGGGCAGCCTGTTCCAACGCTTGACAACTCTTTCTGTAAAGAAAACTTTCCTAATATCCAATCTAAATCTTCACTGGTGCAATTTGAATCTCCTTTCAGGTAGCTGTAGAGAGTGATAAGGTCCTCCCAAGTCTCCTTTTCTCCAGGCTGAACCACCCTGGCTCCCTCAGCTGTTCCTAACACCTGGGCTTCAGACCCCTTACCAGCCTTGTTGCCCTCCTTTGGACGCTCTCAGTGTCTTCCTTGTAGTGAGGGGCCAAGGTCTCCATGTTGTCACAACAAGATTTACATTTGCACTCTGGAATAACTACCATGTAATTGTTTTTTTTTTTCCTGATAATTAAAGCTTTTACCTGGGTGTTATTTGTTTATTTTATGAATTAGGATATTATGCATAGCTCGTGCCAAGCATTTCTGTCACAGGTTTACCACCTACTGCTTGCTGTCAGCTAAATAATTCTGTAAATTAAATTTATATAAACCCTTCCAAGTTTTAAGTCTATGGCACACAAATGTCACTCCATGAAAGCCATCTCTTGCTCTTTGCTTGTAGGTAAACCATGTGTGCACACCCATCTGACATTCAGGCCATAAACAGGCCTTGCTGCTGAACAGGGATTGTGGAAAAAATACAAAGCAGCCTGCAGGAATGTATGTAGTACTTTGCACATCTGTAGAAGAAAGAACGCAAAGAAAAGTCGAAATGCCTTTAGGCAAATATTCTTAAATAAAACAGAGTGAGAGAGAGAAAGAATAGTTACTAGAACAGTATGGCTTCTCTTATTCAACAGTATTTCTAACATCAAGGATCCAAATTATGATTTTTACC
Organism: Pseudopipra pipra; assembly: GCF_036250125.1. NCBI lineage: Eukaryota > Metazoa > Chordata > Aves > Passeriformes > Pipridae > Pseudopipra > Pseudopipra pipra. The sequence goes on from NC_087551.1 coordinate 66,439,908, forward strand.
ACTCAAAAACAGTGACACATTTGGTGGGTCCTTGCTTTGAGTCCTCTTGTGAAATTCATAAGTCCAAACAAAAACCACTCCCATTTTATATTCCAGAGCTCAAAACCAATTTAATCCAATGGCAGTATATCAGTGCTACTCTAAGTATCTAACATGATTCAGAGTGCCTTTTTTAATGTAACCAGCTCTTACAGAAGTTTTACTCCATGTTTTACTGTACCACAGTGCTTTCAGTCAGTGTCTCTTATCCACAAGTGCTGGCAACAGCATACCAGCCACACTTGAAAAAGATGATGCAAAGACCAACTGGAAGACTTCGCACAAACCTTTGGTTACAGGCTGTAATGCATTTTAGGCATGGAAACGATTTGGAGCCCAGGCAAAACTAAAGCCTCCACCTTCTTCTCTATCACCATTTCAACCACAGAACAAGCACCATCAAATGCTGCAAGCACTTTTGTACTATTTCAAACCTGGCTCAGCTTCTAACAGTTCAATTGGGACCAGAAAAGCCAGTATCAAATCAATCATCAGAAATACCAGCACAGACTTTGATAGCTCCCTCCAGCAGGTCTCTAGTTTACTGTACTTTGGTTTCTTCACATCCTGTAGTCCAGCAAGGGCATGGAAATTACCATGCATGATGCATATGGACATGCAGGCTTGGGATCACCCTCTAATATTTGCATTTAAATTCTTGTCCTGCTTCTGGTCAGGACAGGGTTAATCTTTGCAGTAGCCAGGAAGAATGGCTAGGACCCAGAGGTTATTCTATTCCACCTCATGCCATTGCCAGGCCAGGGTAAAGGGAAAATCTTCAGGCGAGAAAGGGTTCCTTCCAGTTGAGTAAGTGTTGCAGAGGGACCCATCCAGTATTGACTATTGTAGGGGGGGTTCCATGTAAACAGTTTGTTTCTTATACCCTCTGTCATTAGTATTGTTGCTGTTATTGTTTGTTTTCTTATCTCATTGCTGCATCCAGTAAACTGTTCTTATCTCAACCATGATCTTTACCTTTTGTGCCTCCAACTCTCCCTCTTGCCACAGGGGGAGGGGAGGGGAAAATGGGGGAGCAAGCAAACAATGCATGGTTTGGAGTCTCAGTGGGACCACTAGATTGGGGAGTATCATTCCTAAACCACAACAAATCTGCAACATAAATACCAGCCCAATTATGAGTGAGACTGATAAGAGAAGCACAGTCCTCTCAGGTGAGACATTTATGGTGTCCAGGTCATAGGGCAATGCACTACTACTACTTAAAAACACTTCCTAGAAATAGACCAATTTTCCAAGCTACAGCCTTCAATGCCTACAATTTCAACAAGACTTCAGAGGTACTGTAAGAACAGTTTGGACAATTCTATCACTCAGTGTAATTTTATTCGCTGATTGATCCATTTAGAGCCTAGAGTTACTTCTCTAAGGACTGGCTGTACTGTGTTCTGCCTTTTTTTAATATCCCTATAGATGTCTCTTGCTTTTTTTTTCCCTGTCAGTATTTAACTGAACACACCTGAAGAACAAGCCTTCTAGGCTGCTGACCTTGAAGAGGGGTTTTGCACAACTTTCGCTTATAAGAAAGGAAAGAGAAGGACTGACAACCTAAAAAAACCCCCAACAAACCAAATAGAAGACCTGATACCTGATGACATCAGTCAAATCCAGCTGAGAGCTTTAAAAATCCTAGGTGTCATCTGTCAGTGTTCTTTTGAACTCAGGGCAATGCAGACATGTATCTCTGCCTGTTTTATTCACATGGGCCAAGAGTGAACTAGAAATCATCTTTTCAGATAATCTACCAAGACTAATATAGGAGAACATTCAGTCAGACAAAAAAAAAATATTAATGCAATTCAGTCAAAGTTATATACATTGTAGAACAAAGTTCTTTCTGCTTCTGCCCTGTGAAATGCAATGCAGCTGTTTTCTTCTGGCTAAATATGTTGTTATGTAAAGAAGAAATGCATGTCTGTGTATAGACCTCAGTCTACCACAATATTCAAGTACATACCTGAATAGATTATAATATTACATTAGAAAATCTCCTAATTAGACTTCAGAGGCTTCATGTAACCCAGCAAACATGCAAATTAATATGTATTATAAACGTACATACACACACACAAACACACATACTCTATTAGTCGATGTTTGCCTGTCAGTGCTATTTGCACGCCTAATTATGGCATTAGTCATCTTAACATTTTCATTACTCTTTTTAATGCATACTGGGCTGCAGTCATCTAAGTCATACAGCTCCTATAGGAAAAATGTGTTTTATGGGACCACTGTCTCCGGTGTACAGTTTAATAATGTTAAAAAGATACCAACATAAAATTAATGACTAAATTTTTCATGAAGGGAGTATTACATTTCCACTTAATAGCGGTTTAAGCAGTTATTTCTCTATTATTACTATATTGCTGAAACTAATGTTCAGTAGCCCATGTATCCGATGGAGAATCCAAATGACTGTTGGTGCTAATGACAAATATCCTTAGAGAGTAAATATCTTCTGAACTCTGTGCCAGTTCTAATCTGACTGATTCTATTCCAGACAGTGTAATGAAATCTTTTCTGGTGGTGTTTGAAAGAAAAGGATTAAATAAGACTTCAGTTACTTTTCTTTGTCAAAGGGAATATTTTCAGGCTCTGTTAACTTCAACTCACCACAAAGTGGAAACTTCTAACTGGTACTGGGCTTCAATGTCAACACACCTGGCATCACAAACCCAGCACATTTACCCTGATGCAACTGCACAAGCAGTCAAGAGCAATGTGCTGTGATGAACCATGGCTGGTTTTGCTGCAGTACTCCTTCCCACTAAAGGACAGAGAAGTCAGTTCTCAGCACAGTACAGAAAAGCCAGAATATCTAATCAAGAAAACAGTGTTTTGATGACTTCTGAAATGCATATAGCAAATGTTTTACATTTCTTCTGTGTTTAATCTAATTAACTGGAAGGCATTTCAGGTACCCACATTATGGATATATCCATATCTAACATGCATAATCCAGCAGTGAGTCTTTACAATATAAGGGAGAAAATATTTTTCTTTTCTTTCTTGCCCCTTCCATTTCCTTCCATACAGCATAAGAGCTGGCCCAATAGCCTGAGGAAACAAGTCTTGCCTCTCTCAAGAGGAGGCACAGCTTGGAGAACATGTGCACAAGTTTCCCCACACAATTATTCCAGGGTACTTCTGCTCCAGAGGGATGCAGATGCTCCCTTTTTACCTCCTCATCCTTTCCCATGAAAGCAGGTCCTAACCTCCTTAGCCACTGCAGTTTCAGTTGCTCCACACATCCCCTACCTATATCTTATCTTTACTGTTCATTCCTTTATGTTTAAATTCTACCCTTTTCCTTCCCACCCCACCACTCACATAGCACCTGCTCCCATTCAGTTCTTCTTCTTTCCAGATGTCATTTCTGTGACCTTGTTGCCTTTCTAGTTCCTACATCTTACCTACATTATTCATAAAAATAGATTTTCTTCTTACCTACATTATTCATAAAAATAGATTTTCTTCACAGACATCTTACTTGCCTTTTGCTTTACTCACATTACGTCCTCTTTCTTCACTGATCACACTCTTTATTTTAAAATACTTTCCCTAAAATATTAAATATATATTCTAAACACGCCTTTTTCCACCAAGGTTGTTTTGCTCCCTGCCACTGGGAGAGTGATGCTGTCTTATAACTTTGTTCTGCACGTTTCCCCTTCTGCAATTAGTGTCTTTGGTGCTGCACAAGTTACTTTAAGACAGCATCTGTTTTCTCCTAGAACTGCCCAACCTCCACTTCCCTAGCGATCACAAAGCCTTAGGCGACTGGCAGATCAATCATCCTGTTCTAGCTTATCACTTGCACACACATCCTTCAGAAGAAAAAGTGTTTCCTTTCATTAACTGGGATAATAGTCTCTGGCACTAACGCTTCAGTATCCCTATCTTCTCCTTGCCTCCATGGTTGACCCACAGTGCATATCAAACAGGGTTTGGGTTTGATTTAGTGTTCTGGCTGAGAACACAAGTAAGAAATTATGCAACCATTATAGGTAAGGGTCAGATACCTGCAGCCAGGGCTGAGGCACAGCAGGCACTCATCCTCAGGGAAAAGGGAAAGCCAATGAATAGGAGCTTCTCAAACTGGTTGCATCCCCCAAAAAATCAGAAGAGGGAATTGCCGTCTAAGTCACCCACTCAGTTTTCCATGTCATTTCCGATACTGTATAATACTGGTGTTCGCCCACGAAGCCAGTGTTGTAAAGCAAAGCAAGTGAAACCAGATCATGCCAAATAACTATAGCTGCCAAAGCTCACTAAAAATCTGAACTAATTTTGATTTGAGAATGCCCCTTTCCTTTTCTAAACTGAATAAAGTTTAGAAAGTGATTCATCCCAGCAAGCCACGACCAAAGCACAGCACAAATCTAAGCTTGGATGTCACTTCTTTACGGACAATATTTTAGTTAATGCCATTTACACCTAAATTTAAACTTGGTAAAATGTAAGTATTCACAAATTAAACTTAGAAGGATGTGGAAAACTAACCTGATATGGAGACTACATTTGGTAAGCTAAAATATTGACTCAGGGCAGTAAATGTTTGACAATCTATCAGCCATGACATAAAGGTAAAAAAATGGACAGAGAGCCTATGGAAAATGATTTCTTGTCTTGCACAGGCACTTACAAAAGGCTTAGTAGAAGGAGAAAAAATGCAGGAAGAAGCTATTCCTAAACATGAATTTACAAAGATTTACTACCTAGTTTACCACATACAAAGACTATAGTACCCCACTTATATTTGCAAAAAGCCCAAATGTTTTTTCATGACAACATGACAAATATTTCCTCCAAATCTACATTGTGTGTGATGACTTAGAGATGCTTTTGAACTTCCCACTCTTTTTGTTAAATATTTACTTTTATGTGATTAATTATAATGATATTTACACTTTTTCCATCACTGTAGTCACAATAATCTATTTCAATGGTTTGGTCTAACCTAACATTGTTGGTGATCTAGACTTGCAAGAATACAGGAAGCCTTTACCCATAATGCTCTTTTTTTTTTTTTTCAAATCAGCAGAACTGTACCCATTAATAGCTACCCATTCACAGAAGGGTTTATATACTTGTGCCATTAGGAACAAATCAGAATGTTTTCAACTGAATAAAATGAGCTGATTTATTTTTTCAAAGTGCTGAAGTTAACATCAGTGCCCTTAAATTGGCAAAGAGACACACACCATCACCATGCTCTAGGAAAGCTGACTTAAGAAGTGAAAAAAATCCTTTCTCTTCCATTTAAGTTGGACTCTTTCCATTGATTTGACTGTACTGGGCTGAACTGTACAGCTCCCTGGAGGCTGGAAAAGACTGAAGAAGGAAGGTGTCTGTCATGTCTCACATGTACAGGTAGAAAGCAGAGTGGGAGAATGGGCAGTGACACTGAGTGTACAGCCCCACTCAACAGGTGGGTTATTAAAGTCTTGCTTCATATTTTTCACTTTTCAAAATTAACATTTTTATATCAGAATATATCAGAGAATCCCTGAAGCACTAGAGAAATTAGTCATTTTTTTAATTATTATTAAATTATAAAAAACAAATAAAAATATCTCTGTGGTCAATTCAGGATGTTTCAGCCAGACTGTAAAGCAAAGGGGGCCCTGAGCTACTCCTTTGTCTAATGGACCACTTGCTTTGTGTGGGATTCTTCTTCACAGCAGGGAGTATGCAGCCCAGATCCCTTTACTTCTTCTTGCCTTAATCCTGAGTCAACCCTTGCTCCATGACAGAGCCATTGGAACTATAAATCATCGCAGAAAACAAAGTGATAATTATCTAGCAGCTTAGTTACTGGTGCAGATGTCAAGTTACAACCCACCCTCCAAATGTCCCTCTGCCACTCACCATAAGCACGCATTCCTATAACAAAATCAACGACTTTTAAGTCCCATCAGAGCACTTGGAAAGGTGGCAAGCTGTGCAGAACTGTCCGCAAACTAAGGTGGCAAGCTGTGCAAGACTGTCCGCAAACTTTACAGTGCCCACAGGACAAACAGCAATTGTAACATGATAGCTACAATATCTATAAGGAATAAGGATAAGGATTTCCTCTGTAAATCAGATAGACACACTGCCAGCCTGGTCTGAGTTCTGACCTAAGGGTCAGGTTTTTGGGAATGGTTTAGGATCACAACACAGTTCTCCCATTGAGACAGAAGAACAAACTCTACAGTGACTGATGCTCCCACACAACCTACCGCAATGATACTGAAGTGCTGAGGGTGTAAGGACTTAGGTAAAGTGGAATAAAAAAGCTTCTGGACTTCTGACAGAATGTGATGGTTTCACTCTAGGCCTTCCTGGAGATCAGCTTGTAATTAGGAAGGAACTAGGAAGGTGATCATGGAAGTATTCCATGCTATTCCTTTACGTAACCTAAGGTATAAATAAAGCCAGCAGGAGGGACCTTGCGCTCTTCCTTTCCGGCAAGGTTCAAGAATGGTGGGTCCTTGTCTCGATCTTGCTTACCTGGAGCTGAGGCCTACAGTGACTGCTGTTATTTGCCACGTGTGAGGGGAGAGTGCTGGGCCGTGTCCAGCCATCCTGCTTCTCTCAAGTAAGTGGTGAGATTTTGTCAGTTCTTCAGTTTGCTGGTTACCGGGTTTTTAGATTGTGTAGACTTGTTTTGGTTTTGTCCCTTTTCGTCCTATTTTGCCCTTTTTTCCCTTCTCCCTCCCCCTCTTCCCTTTTAGGAAGCTATTTAGGGTTTCTGGGGTTATAGTATATAATATTCTCATTGTATATATCTGTCTTATATGTAAAATATAGATTTTTTTTTATATAGCTTTGGCTGCTTGGTTCGTTTTTTTCTTCCCTCTCTGGAAGCAGGCCTTTGTTGTCAAGTTCCTTAGACTTGGTGGGAAGCCAGCCCTAAACTTGCACAGACTTGTGCTCATGGACACTGGAAACAGCTTAGCTATGGACCTTAATTCAAACAAAACAAGGAAAACCAGAGACGACATCTCTTCTGCAGTCATGTCACTCCATCCATGGGAAGACTGTCTTCTGTGGGAAGCAATCAGAAGACTCAAGGGTGTCTACTAACAGTATGAAACAAAGATTGAAGCAGTTCTGAATTTATAAAAAAATATATACATATTTTTAAAAAAATCCCCCCAAACCGCAACTTTCAAGAGTTCCATATATGTTCAGGATATTGGTTACAATCCAAAACTTTCCTATGTTTCCCATCACTCCTTGTAGACACTTCCCATCCAGTCCTCAGAGCAGTGCAATAGGAAGCCAGCACAGCTATATCCCCTGACAGATCACAAAATATTTTCTGCCATATCAGTCATCAGGAGCCCTGGTGAGATGACTTTTTCTCCGTCATATACCTTACGATCTCTGCTCCTAAAAGTTCAGACAGCAACTGCAAATTTTCTTTGCCACACATACTAGCAAGCCTTCACCAGCAATGCCTGTCTGATCCGAAAGGGTACCACAATTAATCAGAACAGAAGTATATCAGGCCAGCTGACAGCAAAGCATGAAGAAAGAGTAATGTCCCATCCATGAAATAACACAGCAACAAATTTTATGTATGGTTTCATTTGTTAAAGTCCTTTTGCCTGCTGACATTTAGACCTTTTTCTCTAGCTTAATTTCTTATAAGAATGTGTCTTGGAATTTCAAGGTCAAGTGCAATGTGGTCTATATATATTCTTTGTGCTGGGTTCAACTTGCAAAATTTCTCTACTGTGGATACAATTACACCAATACAGGTTATCCCCTTTCTTTTATGCTAAAGCACATAAACCACTTTTGTAGTGGTGCAGCTGAACTCACAAGGCAATAAAAAATTTTAATCATCCATACTATATATTACTGCCACAAACTTAATTTTGTAGTCACAATGTAAAGGAATAAATTGCAACCTTTCTTTTTTAAACCAGAACCACTTATGTGGTCAGACAAAACCTCTCAAAGCAGTTAACTGTATGGGAAAGAACTGGATTATTAGCTTGCAAAACATACTTCCGAACAAAACTATTGTGTACAGTAACTTCTCTCCCCTACCTAGAGAGATGGGAAAGGGAGAAGTGGGCTGACACCATTTCTGAATGTGGCTAGTCTCCTATGCAGCACAGCTGAGGAAAAAATGAGCTTCAGAGAAGTGACCTGGAAGAAAACCACCCTTAGGCTTCCTGTTTCTAAGGGCCAAATAAAGTCAAATCTCCTCTCAGGGGTACAGTCTGCTGGGCTCTGACACATTTCCGCTCACAGCCAACTGTCTGACTCCCTGGGAACGACTGCCACCTCCTCTGCACCTGCATCCCCACACACACACATGGGGACAGCATGGATCAAAACTCCTAGCACCTCTTCTTTGCAGCCCCTCAGCCAGACCCCACCGAGAACACAGGCTTTATGCTTACATTTGTAAAGCATATATCCTGATGCAATGCTAGAGAACTTATAGGGTACCAAACACAACTTACTATCCTAGGAAAGTTTCTCTGAAATTTTCCTTTTCTGCAAGTAATCTTTGAGATTTTATTAGTGCATGTCTTCCTGCTGAAGTTATTTTCCTATAGAACTATGCCTGCTCACTCCATGGTGATTTTTTAAAAAAATCTCAAGTTAATTGACTGAAGCTATTTAGCATCTTTAAAAAAAAAAACCATGCCAGAACTCTCCCCAAATATTTGTAATGGACTACAAATATTTGTAGTCTGGCTTAATCTGATCCCTAAGGTAAACTAGAAATGTTTGTAGTGTACATTTTAAGATTGCACTAATTCATGGTTGACAGACAGGTTTTCCACTTTCTGGAAAAGCTAAGCATCAAGTTTGTTTGCCCTTTGGCTTTTTATACTGTGGGGTTTTTTTGTAAAAACACCAGTAACAAGTTCTGAAGTTTCAGCTCTGGGTCTACACCTACATAGCTTCCTCTACATAGATTTTTCATTTACAAAGTGCTAGAATTTAACTATTATAGATCCCGTAACTACTCAAAGGTGATTCTGAGGATCTGAAATACTCAAATAAAAAACACTGTGCACCTGAGTAGTGCAAGATACAGGCAGTAATTTTAGGAGTACCCATAAACCAGAATACATCATGTACATAAAACAACCACAGAAGTATTTTGTAATTTGTGTTACTTGATCATATGCAACCTGCAGTAATTGATTTTGAACCCCCATTCCAATACTCTCTACAATTTAATAATGTCAAAGCATGAACAGATACACAATCTCTTGATTCATCAGTTAGCAATTATATATCTACATATATGCTTATTTACTTGATTGGAGGGAGGCATCATGTATACTGCAGTAATTAACTTTTCTCAAGTTACACACTAGAATGGCAAGGAATTCTTTCTCTCTCCTAACATGAACAGATTCTTTTGTCGAGAAAGTAATCTAAAAGGGTTCATACCAATTTTTGTTTTCTTTTTTAAATCAAAAGTCTACCTCTTCAACTCTACCTAATATATAAAGTAGCTTTTTTCAAGCTGAGAAGAATAACTGCCTTCTTGAACACAGTAACTAGTCAGAATAGTTAGAGTTAACTCTGACTTCCCTATGTGGGTGGAATCTGTCTTATCTTTATAACACCTGAATGTAGTAATTTAAAACTTCAGTAGCTAGTTTACGACTGCTGTTTAAGTGCCTTCTCTTTATATAGACATGTATGTCCCCGTCCATGGAAAGTAGTTGATGAGATGTATCACAAACCAAACAGAAAAGGATTTTCAAAGAACAGGTATTTACTCAGCTTTGCATATGATGGTTTCCTTGCATCTCAAGACTCTGATGCTCACTTTGATTAAATAAGTATTACTTCCAGTGACTTGCAAAGTAGAAATACAGAAATCTCTATGCTTACACTGAAGTTCACCAGAATGCAGATATATTTAATACCTTGTTTGGATTAACTTACTCCTGTAGCACCTGTACTCCCAAATGTTTTGTTTTTAAGTTTCCTACTAATTCTAGCCTTATGCAGTTACTTATATGCTTTTATATGCAATGATCTGAGGATATATTTAAAACACGCAAACTATTGGTAAAACATCCATTTCAAGCCCAATTAGTCTTCCTAACAAGAGACTGCACATTTTCCCCTCATATTTCATTTACTGTAGTCACTTGACAATCAAATCATACAGCTCTCCAGGCTGTTTAAGATTTACATTCTTTTGTAGCCTATAAACATGTTGCCCATTTTAGCCAATAATGTCTTAGAGGAACGACTTATTCAGAGTTTGGAATATTTTCTTGCTAGCCCATTTGATTGCAACAACTCATAACCAAACTTCTCACTTTCTGACAATCCATGCTTTCTTTACATAGAAATGTTAGCAATGCCTTGAAGTCCCATAAAAAACCACCACAGCAGCTAAAGAACGCTGGGTAAACGTGCTTTTCATACCCCAAAAGACAGATGGAGAAATGGAATGCCAAGGTTGATGATAAATATCCACCTCTTATGACAAAATAACTGCTTGCTGTATTGCCTATGACCTTTAAGAGACCTATAGAGAGAACCTCAGAGATGGATGTTTGGAAGAAACAAGCAGACTAAGGTGTTTAACACCTGCTGCACAGGGCCTTTTTAATCCTACAATACATACTGGAAGATTTAGGCTTTACGATTTGGGGCTGTGGCTTTGATGAAGCTGATGCTGTGATAGTTTCTGGAGTTTTCAGGATAACACCCACAAGTTGCTTGACAGCTTGACAAGATCCCAGAGTTCATAATTAACTTCTTCCCTGTTGGCACCATAGATGATAATGACAGCAGTGCCTCTACAAACATGCAGTCACACCTACTGTAGCAGTTGTGGAACCTGAAAGCACACATGGGGGTCCTATGATTTCTTAAGCTATTAACACTAACAAAGCTTTTTGGGTCTGCAGAAAAAGTCGACAGAACATATGGCAGAGAAGTTTGCTTTAACCTACTCCAGTGTCTGGGAAGACCACAGCAGTCTCAGTCACCAGTTGTGAAGAAAACACAGACGTCATTTTTTTTTTAAAGTGAGAACATCTGGAGATGTCCAATATAATTACCTTTATCCTAGAGAGGAAGCACAAGGTTAAGTGGCACAACTTAACAGCTGATGCGAGCAATTTGTGTAGCCCATAAGAATTGGGCATCCAATTGAGCAGTAGACAATAGGATGGGGAAGGGTTTCTTAAATACCAAATAAGATATAAAACGCACGTTTAAGAAGCGATTCTTTGTGCAGCCCCCAAATGCTCTTCTCCCAGGAGGAGCCCATAACCCTGGCAGTGAATCTCAGCTGCTGGATAATCTCAGGAGAGGCTCTCCCACTGACTCCCAGTGGTGGGTGCCACCCCAACAGCAAGTACACAAGCAAGGAAGTGACGTTCACTCAGAATAAGCCACCGACGTAAAGGACAAACACCAAGTGGGAAGGATGGAGGAGCCAGCAGCTTTGTCAGGAAGGGTATGTGTGATAGTTGCTGTGGATGAGCAACTCCTTTTTCCTAAAACAAGATGGACAAATCCATTTTTGTGAACCCACGTAGACAAAACCCAAGACAAAATAACTTGAGGAAACCCGTAACAAATTTTGAGTGAACATGATCTCACGATTCAAATATCAGCAGCTTTCCTTCATTAAATCTAATTGCTATGCATTAATGGTTCCAGCTGATGCACAGATGATGGAGCCTCCAGTCATGCCAGAGCAAAGCTGGATTCCAGGCACCTACTTAAACTCCCTTTTGATTCATCAGCCTTACCTCACAGAAGCCAGGTCAACCCATACTGGTGGCAAATAAATACGATTTCTGTGTGTTCTTTGAATTTTAAGAGGCAAACACCCTTCACCAATGCTTGGCCAACGGAGCAACTGGAGATGTTTTCATAACTGCTGGTTAACAGTTCATAAACTGATAGGGTAAGTAGATGAGACAACACTTCTTTCTGAGTTTGCAAGTATAGAGTGGGTTTTTAGACTAAGCACACTCATGTACAGACAATAAATTTACCTTTGAAATAGTATTAACGAGCTTAAGTTAAAAATATTTGTCGAGAATCAACCAGCACTAGTGAACATAGAGCAAAGAACGGCTACTCTTAAAATTTTGATTCTGCTCCATTGTGCATCTGGAGAGTATTAGTTCAGGAAATTATTCCAGCATATGCTTAAATCCCTCTGAAGGAAAAAGAATATGTGTAAGCCTAAAGTTAAGTAGACACTTATGCAGCCTTCCCGGACAAGGGAGTGCAAGTGGGGCCACAATCTTTAACTATATGATCCTATATTCCTCCAGTATTATGACATTTCTTACAGGCTGATAAGCATCTCTATCGCATGCACTCTTAGGCTGGAGTCAAGCATAACTCATGAAAGTAATCTCATTCCACAGTAAATTTTACTTGCAGGTTCTTCTATAAATTAATGAAAATTAAAGTGTTACTGCAGGTTGGTTGCACACATAGCCCACTTTGGCTTGTACTCCCTGAACTATCACAGTTTTACAAACAGGGTTCCAAGACCCACGTATCAGCCCTCTGAACTGGGAAATTCTGCTGTCAAAAGACCTATGGGTACCCTACTCCCAAGGGAAATGTTGACTGGATCCAGCTGCAACAGCTCATTTGAGACCAGCACTTCTTCCCAGGGACTGTGAATGCCTGCAATCTACTCGTTTTTCACGTTAGTTTTTGATCACTGCTACCTCACCAACAGCACATATCTCTTCTGGCCTCTGTTTTAGAAAGCTGATTTCCATTCTCTTTCACCCCACCCTCTTAACATGTCAGATTCAATGATCTCGCTCAGAACAACAGTATCCTGCAAGACCTGTATAAGTGTGTAATGTATGTATCCACCCCCCCATATATATGTAACCCTAAAGAAAATCAAACAAGAAACAAAAGATGCCACTCAAATGAATCAATACTATTTTTGTATCTGCCTTTTGCACAGAGAGATGATTATTTTTCTATTTGTGGAATCAAGGCAACTGTCTGCTTAACAAAGAAACTCTGTATATGAAGAGAAGAAACCACACATGCTGTCCTTGAACCTGGCCTGCAGCAATGGCCAGCTGAGAAAAATGTAGGGATGTTTCTAGGTCTACCCAGGGGCCACCTAGATACGTTCCACTGTTATTCAGATTGGAGGCTGCAGGATTCCCAAGCACTGTACAGCTTTCAGGCCAGAAGGAACAGGGATGCTTTCCCAGGATGGCATACTGACCACTGGTGGGTTCACAAGAACAAATACTTTTCTTGAGCATATGACCTAATCTTTACTTCTTTAGCTGAAGCAATTTAAAAAGCAAAGAAAACAAAGCAAGATTAGCAAAGAATGTGCTCTGCCACCATTCATCTTACTCAGGAGCAGCTACTAGGCTTAACTAATAAGAAACATCCGCTCTAAACATTAACTTCTGCATCTTCCAGCAGAAGCTTTTAACCACTGATAAAATGGAAGCAGAGCACAGGTTACTGGTGAAGAATCCTTCCCCAGGCAAACACCTTCTCATCTCCAAGTAGGTCTTGGACCAGTCCCAAGAGCAGGACTAGTTTAGGGCTGCTCTTTTCATATGCTACAGTCACGCATAAATATGGACCAGATAAAAAGGTAGCACTATATCAGCTTTGCTGGGGAGGCTGTAGCCTCGCTTTCCTCCTCCAAGTCATACTCCCAACACAGGCAGCTCGCATAGGAACACCACGTTACAGATAGAGTATTTTTAAAGTTCCAAAAATAATTCCTGTGAGGAGTGGGAAATTGTGTTTGAATCCCGACAGAGCAACAGACAGGCTGAAGCTGGATGGAGGACAAGTAGATCAGAGGCAGAGCAGTCACGACAATGCTATTGAAAATCAGAGGACCTAGACAAGGTAGAATATCTGCAGTCTGGGGGAGGAGGCTTTTTTTTCCTTTCCTACACAGAGCTAAAAAAGAGAAGAAAATAGCAAAGGAGTCTTGATAATTAGAGATTTCTGCGTTATATCTGCACCAAAAGCACACCAAACAAACGCTAACTTTTTTGATGACGTCCTCAAAGCCTGCTGATAAAGAGGCTTGAGGACAAAGAACGGTGCTGTCACATGAAGGGCAATCAAGCCTATCAGAGAGGCACTCCCAAGACATTTCATATAAACATCCCAAAAGGCATCTACTCAAAATTTAGAGAGTACTTTGGAAAATTTTTGAAAAATATGCCTCACACTTGAGCAGATAAACCACAGAGCTTCAGACCGCACTGTAAAGAGCTGCTAGGCTTAGATCTCCACTGCTGTTTCAAAAGTTGGTTCAGTAATGTTGACAGCAACTTTACTCGAATTGTATGTTCTGCAGTTCATCCTCTCATTATATTTTCATTGCAGCAAAATTAAATTAAAACTGATCAAACAATAGCTGAGGATTACAGTCTATTTTAAGAGGATGTTCTTTCACTTTGAGCTAAAATGAAACATTGTCAAGGGCTGGCAGAAAAACAGCAAAGATGGAACATGATTAAAAAGGAAAGCACTACTACAAAGACAAATGGCACTTTTTGCACATTGGTGATTAAAGATACTTACAGATATTATAAAAATAATACACTGAGCTACCAAAATGGTGGGTTTTGGCAGGCGTATGAGATTACAAAAAGGCACTGGGGCTGTTAAAGTGGGAAAGCCCTTCTCCACTAGGCAAGGGAAATTAGAGAAAGGCTTTGTACCATGCACTGCTGCCAATCCATCAGGGTAGAGAGAGAAACCATCCCAAACAACAGCTCTCACCAAGGTGTCAGGGGCAACACGTCTTCACGCTTCACTCCCCCTCTTAATTCTCACTGGCATGACCCATATGCTGAGTCTCCATCTGTGTTACACACGCACCATCTCTAGTTTCCCCCGTACTGGGTGGGAGGTGAAAAAAAGCCAGAGCTGGCCCAAAGGGCTAGAAACCTCTCACAGAGCAAAAGGTAACAAGCAGAGGCAGATTGTTTTATTTCCCTGCTTTTTTGAAGGGCTGTGAGAGTTAAAAAACGTGTTAAAAAGAATAGAGGATTTTCCATTAATGCTAAAAAAGTTCATTAACACCTTGACTAACAATTCTGCTCATGGTATTTTCTTTAGGTGACAAATCCTAACACCAACGAAGTATGATTTGACCTTGTCTTTTTTTCTGGTTGTTGGTACATTTAAACCTGAAAATCAGGGTGCCATTTGGGTCAGGCAATAGGCCTGGTTGAAAACTGTGAAGGTAGGCTTTCAGGAGGCAATTTTGCTGAGTGAACCCAGAGTGTTTCTGATGCGGTGTGCAGGTGTGGCACTGCCAGCCTGCCCCTGAGGAGGACACCCAGGCAGGCAGTGACAACCCAGTAACCAGCTGGGACAGATGGCAGAGAGCAGAGCTGGAAACTGCTGCACCACAACCCAGCACAGTTGTACTGAAGCCAACATCGCATCACTTATTAAGATAAAGAAAACCTATTTAGCTGACACTTGCTTTGTGTGCCATTAAGCCAGACTCTGCCTTTGCCCACACTCGCCCAGTTGGCACGTATGTTAATATACAAAAGAGTACAGACAGGCACCCACACTGCAACAGCCTTTCCTGGGGTTTCAAAAGGAGCTGGGCCTGGCACCACCACCCCAGGTCCTGCTTTATTCCAACTGTAAATGGCTTTTGCAGCATGCCCAACTGGCACATCCTTTAAAGTTGCAACAGGGGGTGGGATGGGGGGTGTTGGCTTTCATAAGTGAATTAATTGGTTCTGAAGAAGCTAAATTTGCAATTCTGAGAACCAGACTTGTGTCGAGCTGCAGCCTGGACAAGGGAAGGGGGAGGAAAGCAGTCTTTCCCACACCTTCTCCCAGCACCATTTGATGACATCCAGAGGCACCAGGCCAGCCAGGGCAAATACTGTTTCTGCCAACCCAGGTTGCTCAGCACCAGACATGATGACGCTTTTTGTCACATCTACAGCTGTCCTGGAGCAACAAGCTGCTGTCACCTACTCTCTCGTCACCAGACACTTAACAGGTGCCTAATAAGAACCATCTTTGCTCATTACTGGTTTAAACCAGGAATTCAGAGGAGGAGGACAGACTGAATTACTACCTCCCTGAATTAGACTGCCTTCAACTAATACTGTTAACGGCTTATGTGAAATAATACAGAATGAATTGTGGACCTGGGTAGACAGCTTTAAATGCTAATCATAGCTAATTAAATTACTTTACTTCATTTGCCTCTGCCAATGGGCAATGTGATAGGATGACTTTGGAAGACAGTGCTCTTGGAGCTGTGGCTCTTATACTTTACACCGGGGCAATGTTAATCACCAGAAAATACAATTACCTCATTATTGCTAAATCCATCTGTATGAAATAAAATTAACTCCAGCAAAAGGAAGATATGAAATATCCAATTTGAATAATGGCAAGAACTGCTATTTAATCTCCTCTAAACACCGAAATCTTGGTTAGTAGGTAAGGCTTACTGCACAAGAGGAGCATCTTTATGGCCAAACTAATATTTAATATATTTATTAGAAGTCTACCACTCATCTCCACATCTCAGAGAAGTATCCAGGTGAACATTTGCTGTGACTGCCTCAAAATTTCAAAACGTCCTTGCCAAGAACAAACACTGGCATAGAACTCCTCTCTGCAGGAAGTTTTCTCACACTCTACCTGATCGCACAAAATATTTTTCACATCTACGCTCAAAGTATGGAGAGGCTGAGGAAGAGATATGAAATCCTTTCTCCTGAGTTCTCTCATGAGATCTTAGGCCCTATTCTTCTTTCACCTTTCTTCCACATAACACTGTTTGCTTTCTGCTGGTCAACACCATGTTCAAAGCCTGAAGGCTAACTACTGTGTCACTGGCCAGCTGTGCCTGTCAGTTGCTTTCATCTCTTCTATGCTTGTGGGCCTGTCATCTGAACTACAACAGTGGAGTTGAAAAATCCACCACCATCCTGTACTGATACTGGTATGAAAATGGTTCTGGATGATGACTCTGTTGAAGTCGGGAATAGGAGTCATGCACAGATCATTGGCCAAAAAATGTAATTTCAAAACATGAGGTGACTGGCCACTGAAATTCATGACTCAGTTTCCATTTTGGCAACTGCTGGCTCAAGAAAACTCATTTCCATTGCCACCTGGCACATTGGCTCTACCACTTACAACAGCACAACATATTATTCACAGAGCAGAGGGGTTCAGTCCCTCCATCCTTTGCTAGGGTCATTGATATCTCCCCAGGAGTGCCTACCTTATCTCCCCCCCATCTTTTTTCTTTAACATCAGCATTTGTTCACACTGCTCCCTTTTCCCAAATGTGGCATTTTTGACATAGTGGTTTTTCACTCAGGTGTCCTCTAATCTTCTCCTACACACCCTGCTGAGCCTGGATCCAGTTGGGCTTACTCACTCATTCGGACTGTCCTGTACCCACAATATCTCTCACTGTAATCTCATACACCCACTACAGCCTCACGTCTGTTTAACAACTGCCCGTGATGTGAAACACTGAGGCCTCAAGCTCCGAAAACAAGATTAGCACCTGGGCCTTCCCATGCTAACAGGAGGATTTGTTTTGTTCTGTCTCCACAGGTTTAAGAAAGGGACTTAGAGACACCCTGCCCTTTCTCCTAATGATGCAACTTCCCCATCCAAAGCCAGTGTCTAATTATGACTGTACATTACATGGAAGCTGGGAAAGGGAGTGCATACATCCAGGTAATTCAAGAAAGAGAAAACCGGTGCTGAAAACAAGACTCGGAAAACCTGTGCTGAAAAAAAGACTCAGTGAATCCAGAGATAGCAATACCCTCTGCTGGCATAGCATAGGATTATTATTTGCTGCATGGCAGTGGGGCTTTGTCATAGCCTGCAAGTGATGCACTGGCACTGACATTTCTATTCAAAGTGTATGCAGCTATACTCCTATGAAAAGGAACACACACACACATCTATCTATCTATCTATATATATGCATACATACACATATATGTGTCATACATACACGTGTGTGTGTGTGTATGCATCCCTAGCTTTCCATTTGGGCCATTTTAGAAGAGTATGGAATTTTCACAATATATTTCCCGCAGAGAGAAATAGCAAAAACATTGAAGTGTCGTTACTTTGTGATACTTTACTAGCCAAACCTCTTTCTGATAATATGCCACCACGAGGCACTTTTAATCAAGAGCAAACAACTAAAATGTTCAGCCTTGACTTAAAAAATGCTCTTTTACCTTAAATATGCAATCAATCAAAGCGACACAATTACCTGCCCTGAATTAAAACACTTGGTGATCTGTACCTCAAATGCAGACAACTCCAGAAATACAATTATCCTTTTAATATTCAGAACTAAAGCAAAATGCTTCTGAACACTTAATAAATCTTCAGATGGAAAATTTAACATTCAGTAACATGTTATCTTGGTTTTGCTCCCAGATGTGTAAGTACCTATTTGTCTCTTCAAAAAGAAAGGTAAGAGCGACAGCATTTCTTAATTGAGTCAGCAGCTTTGCCAAAACACTCCACACCACTTAACACAGAGTGGGGGCAGAGCGGAGGAACCTGCTTGAAACAGGAGTTGTGCCCGGCAGACTTTGAAAGTCCAGTCTGCATTGAAAAGGCCAGGGAGAAATTCCAAGGTCCTCATGATCAGTTGAGGACAGAGCAAAGATTTAAAGATCTGGTGCTGTTTTATTTGCATACAGATATATTGGCCAGAGCAGAGTAGGGCAACTTGGCTTGGTTTTCAGTGATATCATCTTATTAAGTTGCACAAGAGTTCCATGCATTAAGCTAATATTAAGTTATATGCTAATTGTTTAAAATGTGGTATATAGCTTTTTTCTCCACTATTTTTTTTTGTTATAAATTATAAAATACACTAGTAACTGTTAGAAATAGTTGTAATTAGGGTAAAAAGATGCATTCTTGCTTTCACCAAGGAGTTAACCAAATGTTCTTTCTCTGTCAACGAGAAACGAAAACATGATCATGCAGACTACTAATCAGCATTAATAAAGAGATTAACTGTACTTAAATCACTAAGCTCAATATAAATGTTAACTTCAGTTACATGCCATGGATCGTACATCACTGTCACAAAAAAAGCAGCCAGTTTGCAGGCTGCAGATTAGAAGATAATGAACCAAATATTATTGTGATCAGATACAGCCCTCATCAGAACACAGCAATTTTAGATCAGAAATGGGGTTTTAACTGAGAGCATTTAAGTAAGTTGTTTTTTTTTTAAATTTAATAGAACGATTTGAGTTGGAAATTACTTTAATACTCTAGTTCCAACTCCCCTGCCATGGGCAGGGACACCTTGCACTATCCCAGGTTGCTCAAAGCTCCACCCAACCTGGACTTAAACACTTCCAGGGATGGGGCATCTACAGCTGCTCTGGGCAACCTGTTTAATTTGTAAATTTAAATTGTAACATTTGATTGTAGTGGCAATCAAAATATGTCTATATACTTCTACAGCAAGATCGTGCTCCTTAAAGAGTAACAATCCCAGATGATGAGATGTTGAAATGAATTTGTCACATTTTAAAATGTTCTTTAGAGTGAAAGCTTACCAGGAAGGGCTTTGTTCACCAGGGAGTACTCCTCCATCATCATGTTCTGCCTCTAATGAGTGCACAAAAATTCTCAAGTGGTGGCAGGTAGGCAAACCAAAAGGGAAAACAGCATAACACACCTGTATGTCACATGTGCACCTAACTATTCCTGAATAAAAGCCAAAACTTCATTTCAATAGCTGCTAGCTCTAGCAAGTGAGAAAGGGGATAGGAATCTTGGCTGTAGATGAAAATGAATCAACTCCATGCATAAGTCCCAGAGAGTGGGGTGCAGAATCTGCTTCATCCTGAAGGGATCAAACAAGACACTAGGCTACTTTGGCATAGCAGCAATGCTCTGACATGATTTGCATCATGGTACTGCAGTTGAAGTGACTGGGGGGAAAAACTGGCTCAGCACCGGGACGTAAGTCAAACCAAATAAGTTGTAAAGAGATGTTCCAAATCCAAAGCATTAGACAAATACCCAGGTTGACAGCAAGGATAAGGGGAAAGGGAATCCTAGAGTATTTCAAGATCATTTTCCTTGGGTATACAAAAATTCTAAATTTCCAACAATAACAGTATGACCAATGTATCTTCCTTTAGATGGAAATAGATCACGTGATACGCATGGCATAGAAGCAAAGTTTCACTGGACAATTTTACCTCTCCTTTTACAAACCAAAATATGACTTTGGATTACAGTTTAGCTTTGTAATTAGTAATTTAGCTGAGCTGTAGAAAGAATATGATCTTACAGTGCTTAGATAGCGGCTTTAGAGCTGTGGCAAAGTCTTTTTAGACTAAGAATTTCTGATATGTTAAAATAATATTCAGCATGAAAAAAGCTAAATTGATAACCTTTGTAAAGGTATCATCTATTTAATAAGATATGTTGTAATACAGTACTCTCGTGCACATACTTACATAAAGTAATAATCCTTTCCAAATCTAATCCAGAATTACAACAACGTAATTGTAATCTTTTAATTAGCTGATCCTCTGGGATAAAAGAAAAGGTTGGCAAGTATAAATGTAGAAATAGTAGCTACCCAAGTGCTAAATAAATTTAAAAGAAAACCCCAAACAAACAGGATATAAGAAGAAAGAAGCCAGAGCCAGGGCTAAACACGGGAGGGAAAAGGTGATTTCATTTCTGTGACCAGTGCTGGAACGCTGTGCCTCCTTTTGCTACCTATCCTAGAATCACAGAATGGTTTGGGTTGGAAGCGACCTTAAAGATCATCTACTTCCAAACCCCCTGCCATGGGCAGGGACACCATCCACTAGACCAGGCTGCTCAAAGCCCCATCCAACCTGGCCTTGAACACTTCCAGGGATGCAGCATCTACAGCTTCTCCAGGCAACCTCTTCCAGTTCCTCACTGCCCTCACAGTCAAGAATTTCTTCCTATTATCTAATCCAAACCCACCCTCTTTCAGTTTAAAGCCATTCCTCTTGTCCTGTCACTCAATGCCCTTGCAAAAAGTCCCTCTCCAGCTCTCTTGGAGGCCTCTAAAGGTATTAGAAGGCTACTAAAAGGTCTCCCTGAAGCCTTCACTTTTCCAGGCTAAACAACCCCGACTCTCTGAGACTGTCTTCATAGGAGAAGTGTTTTAGTCTTCTGATCATCTTTGTGGCCTTTTCCGGACTTGCTCCAGCAGGTCCACATCCTTCTTACATTGTCGCAGTGCTCCAGGTGGGTTCCCACAATAGCAAAGTAGAGGGGCAGAATCACTTCCCTCGATCTAAAGGCCATGTTTGTCTTGACATAGCCCAGGATACAGTTGTCTTCTCCAAAGACTCAGAAAATGCAGAAAAGGCTGTCTAATAAAAAGCCAGTAAAAAGGCTACAGATCCTGGAAAACACCTCATTGTGAAAGTGTAATTGCTTTATGATAAAAAAAAAACTGATTACAGTCTATAAATGCTTTTATAAAGATAGAGTCTTGTCTGGCAAAGTATTCTTTAATTAAGTTGAGAAAATGCAGAGGAAAGCCAGATACATTGATTCTAGCTGCTGAGTTGAACGGCTGAGGAAGATGCTACATTTTCCATCTGTACTGTCTTCAAGCTAAAGCTGGGCATTCTTCTGGAAGGTACACCTGACTCCAAATTAAATTTAGGCAATCACAAAGAGAAAACTGAGCAAAATGTAATAATTTGTCATGAGTTTACACTTTATAGCCCTTGTGGGCTATAAGGAGAGCCTCCCTGAACACTAGCCAGTACTGACACTGGCAACAGAGCAGCCTCCTTGGCTCTCACACTTCTCATCAGCAAAAACATAGAGCAGCCAAGATCAAGTTAAATGAATTAATCGGATTAAGAGAAACCAAACAAAAAATTGCAGCTGTGTAACTTTTCAAAGGCCTTTAAAATGAAAATCTCACTTTTCAGTGGCTGTGGTACATCATCTTTAAGGGTTAAAAGAGAAAGGATAACAGTTCACAATACAAATTCCTTATAACAACCAGACCTACAGCATCTAAATCCCATTTTTTAACAAATTCACAGATTGAAAATTTATCCCAATTACAGGCAGGCTTCATTTATTCTTTCATAGGTATATATTATCAAAGCTAGTCATAGTATAGAAAACGTTTCCATGCAACTTTTTAAAAATACTAACGCAAATTTCACTCTCAACATTTGCACACCTTTTTTCAAGATTGTTCAAAATTTTTCTTTACATAGCCTTCCTCTTACAATTTTTGATTTTTTTTCTATACTCTGGCCATTATTAATAACTGTAATAATTTCTATGGATAAGGAAGAAGCTGACAGTCTTAACTAGGTTTTAGGCAAGGTAGTTGCTGTTTTGTATCAAAGACATTACAGTCTTATATTGCTGGTATAATTGCCTTCACTACTGTCTGTTCTGCTCTCTACTATAATAGCTCTACACTTCATTGACCTTCCCTTATTTTCATAAACTGTACCAACCATTTGCCTTTATTTGCTCCTCTATTGCGACATTAAAACAATTCAAAAAGATTAACTATCAAAGCTGTCTTTGCAGAAGCCATGCTATTCTGACCTCATCTTATCATGATTTTTTTTTTTTATTTTTCAGTGTAATCACTTTACCAGGTACTGAGACAGGGCATACTGGTTTATAATACCCTGTATCGCCTTCAGTGCCTCTAAAAAATACAAACACCAGTGTGCTCTTTGCCAGTGCTCCAATACATGTTGTTTTAATCAGAAATGACACAATTTTACTAGTCAGCAGGAATATTCTCCAGGGTGTACTTTGCCAAATTCAGTGCAGAGGAGAGGCTGCTGCTGCTCTGTGTGTCTGTAGTAAGCAGTACATCAATAGCTGTGGCCACAGTGCAGAAAGACAGCACAAAGAAATCAAGGCTGGACCTGACAGAATACCCAAAACAGAGGCTAGAGCACTGGCAACAGAGCATAACTGCCTTGGGTGTGCAGCACTGCCGATACTATTGCGCTGCCTGGCACCTGCCTGCAGTTGACTGCACTGCGCTGTACACAAGCCCACGAGTGTTAGCTGGGTTACCATTTTGGGATGCTGCTTGGTGTGATCCAGAGAGTTCAAGGAGTTGTTGCTATCATGTTTCATAATGCACTATTCTTTAAAACAGACCAAGGAGTATGAGCCACACATAACTATGCAGAATCTTTGGACAGTGGTGCTGCCACTCAGGTCATGGAACCTTTAGCATCTTATAAAAATGTAGGTGGAAAACTCCTATACTGCTTGCCATTTTAGAAGCTTCTAAAAATAAGCCATGTGTATTGTTGATTTAGAGATCTACAGAAAGTAGAGCTGCCTGTCACTCACAAGTAAACCCACCAGATACCACACCATGGCATCTGCTCAGCACTGCCTGCAAAAGGCAACTTGGCCAATGTGTCTGAGCAAGAAATACTTGAAGAGTTTGTAAGGGCTTGTCAATAAAGTTAAAGGCATATTCCAAACAAAAAAAAAGTTACTATTCTTTTCAATGTTAAAAAAAAAGGACGAGGACAGATAAAGCATGGTAGGACGAGGACAGATAAAGCATGGCAGGTTAAACTAAACATTTATCCAAAGCCTTTTCTTTTCTAGTTTGGTGAGAAAATAAAATATTATTCTGTAGCTGAACTGAAAAATATTTTTTTTCCAGTTGGGCAAGCTAACTCACAAAAAAAGAAATTATTCAAAGAGTATTACTTTAAAAAATTTGTGTGGGTGATATCCTTGCCAAGTTTCAAGTCTCTAGTCCGGACCCTAGAATTAAAAGACAATTACACAAACCCACAATCTGCCCCAGTGAACTGAGCAATTGTATGGGATCTATCACATGACATACCTGTCACAACAGTATTTCTGCAGCCATTGGAGACTGGTATACTAGACAGTCATCCAAAGATTATTATAAGAGTATGGCAAAAATATTTCTGAAAGCAGGTCTTCTTAAAGGTATCAAGTTAATAGTTCTTTTATTCCAAAAATCCCAAAGAATCTAAATCAATAGACAAACATTATTCTTTCAGGGCACATTCACAGATGGAAATTATAAAGGCTACGCAAAGAAGAATGAACAAATTAATACAGTTAACTTCTCATTTGCTTTATATTCATAGCTTTTAAAGATGGTCAGATTTATTCTTCCTACATTTGTTCTTTTATAAGACTCCAGAGGATAATGCTGACCTCTAAGACATGTGTCATAGCAGGTTTGTTAACACTCTTCTTCATTGAGTGTGTGTAATGCCTGATTGATTTTAGCAACATGATGTGTTCATCTAGATACACAATAGTTCAGTAAAATCAAATAATGAGCAAATGCAAATGTACATGGTCAGGTGTCTATTATGTAAATGCATTTGTTAACTGGACTCCATAATTTGCTAATAGTATGCAGTCATTAATGATGCAATCACAGGAAAAAAATAAGCATACTAATCCATTAGATAGTATTCTGTAAAGTAATTAGCTGCTTCATAGCACTTTAAACTAATGCACTCAAACTCCTTTAAAACCTTCCAAACAAAAAAACCCTCAAACCTGAATCTTTGTGTTCCTAGGAGTATATATTTGGCCACAGTTTTATTTAATTGAAGCAATGAAGTGATATATATTCATGCCATTAGAAAAACCTACCAAAAATCTTCCTCACCAACCTCCTAAGATGACTGAAAAATCTCATTTTGAAAAGCGTGGTCTCTCAGACACATTTTTCACCACCACTCCGGACCGTTAGTAAGCTGCAAGTGTAAAGTGGTGCCAAAGCAGCTATACAGACCTGCGAAGAACACAGTGATGCTCAGCTGGGCTGATTTGAGCCTACAATTTATACATCAAGCGTAAAGTATCTGTATCAGTAATGGAGTTACAGGTTATGCCTATAAGCCAGTTTAGATGCCTGCCTACCTTCGAAAACCCTCCTTCCTATATTGTCAGGCTGAAAGAGACCTAAAACCTCACCACACATCCACAACAAAGCAAGGCACAGAGCAGAGCAAGATCAGTCACTGATGTTAATTGTCCAAAAAAGGCACTAGTGAAGAGAGTGAAAAGGTCACTGGGGCATTAAACCCTCTCCGTGTGGTTCTTCTAATCAATCTAATGGAAATACGGTATGAAGAAGAGTTCAGGAGGCACATTTTTCTCAAGGCGGCACTTGGAAAGCTGATGTAATTTTATGTCTTTGCAATTACAGCATCTGTACTGCAGACCGATGAAAGTTACAATATCCAAGTGTGGAACTACAGTGAACCTTGTGATTTATGTTCTCATCTGAGTACCAGAAACTATGCAAACATGTAGCTATTTCTCTGTATTGGAGAAACACACATCGGGGGCAAGAGTAGGGAAAACAAGGGGTCTTTGGGGCAGAAGTTCACATCCATCACCAGAGCCCTTCTCCTACTAGATGAGAAACAAATTTCCTGATCAATTTGAGTAGTAGTATCTGGAACATAATTAAAAAAAAATCAGAATCTCAATCCTACACCTTGGATTTATCCTCCGTGGCTTATGTGCGCATCTCAAAAGACTGTACTTTGAAACAAAACTTCCTTTGTTGTTGCTTATATGAAAGTTACTATAAGGACACTGTGTTCAAGAGACAGGTAAAGTTATTTATTCTCGTAACTTGTTTTTACTACAAATGTTCTTCTTCTGTGCAGAGAACACATGGCTTGTTTTTGTAGAGCTCAAGCCAATTTTTTGTACATGTTAAGAGTCTGCTTTAAGGCAGGAATGCTTTCAGGTGGGCTATATAGGAAAAGATGACAGAAGTCTCATGATACTGCAGACTGTTTCAAATATTAGGTTTTAAAGCACAGGTGTACTCCAGGCACTCTTTTACTGTGTGCTGGGAAAGTACTAGTATTCATCAAAACACAGCAGGAGTCAGTTCCAAAGCCAGGTACCTGACATTTAATCCACCAATAAAATGCTGCTGGTTCACAGTGTTTAGGGCAGCCAGGTTAGCCGATAAAGAGCCCTTTTCATCCTCTGCTGTCTGTAATTACTGCATTCCAGTCAGGAACAAGCAGCGCAGAACCTGTCCTGCACACCCAGCAGTGCAAATAGTAAAGGGTAAATTTAAGCAAAGAACACCTAGTTTAAAAGAAATCACCTACATCAGAAAAACTATTAAAGAAAACAGTTTATTGCTGCAGATCAACAAGCATTATCACACCTATTTCAATGCAACTCTTCAGGGCCAGTAATTCAAATCTTTAGCAAAGCAGTTGCTTAATAGCACCTTCTAGCAAACACAGAAAAGGGAATGAGAAGGTAGAAAGCAACACACACACAGAGTCTGGCTATGCTCCAAATATGCTGTATGAGGGGGCTTCTGGCTCTGCTTCCTGAGAAGACCACCACACACTTTCTCCTACATTTCTGCAGTGTACAAGGCTGGCTGCAGAACTGAGCTTCATAGAGACAAAACAGAGAGCAAGAAATTCGAAAATGAAAGCACTGAATACAGATAATAAAAAGGAAAAAAAAGAAAGATGCAACATTCAAGAACTTCAGTCAATCTTTTACAGCCTCAGCCTCTAAACAGAAGATAGACAGAATTAGTCTTCTGTAGCCAAGAGAAACCAAGTGCAGAATAAACATAAACATGTACCTAATTTTGGTATTTTTGGACCACTGAATACAGGAGTTTACAAGTGATAGCACTCAACTTATCCAGTATCACTGCTCTTTGCAAGAGGGACCCAGAAATCTGCTTCTGAACTATGCAGTAACATTAGTCACTTGAGATTTTAACATGAGAGCTCAAAGAGCTCTGGAGAAACTAGTCTGAAGCATCACAGAGCAGGCATTGTCTTGCATAGCAGGCAGAAATTTATGACACAAAAAAAAATGGGAAATGTGCCAGTAGTGAAAATCTAGTAAGTTAAAAGACCTAGTTTATCAGTAAACTAACAAGTGTCTTATTGACTCTCTTGTGAATCCTTTTAACAGAACATAATGAAAACCTATCATTCTATGCCCAAGAAAGGTACCCCCACCCACAAGGCTCACTAACACCATCTTCCGTATTCTTTCCTATCGCCCTCAAGCAACTTTGAACTCTTGAGTCAGTAGAGCTTTACTGGTTTGAGTCTTGCACCATGTGGACAAACAGTTGTGGTAGAAGTGCTGTGCAGACAGTATTACTCCCACTCCTGATTAGTTTACTAATCAACCTTTTTTTAGTCTCTGAAATTTCAGCTTAAAAGCACCTAAATTCTCGTTTAGTCAAAAGAGCCAGATGTATTGAGATCCTGGGACCTAATTCAGTTTGGCACTCTGCAAACAGCTGAAGAGCCTGCTGGCAGATTCCAGTGGAGATAGAGAGATGAATGTATAATCCACTACTTTTCATGGAAACATAACTCCCAGCCTCACCGATTTTAAATTCAAGCAAGACTGGGGAGTGAGAGAGGGAGGAAGGTGACCCAAGAAGGAAGGTAGGCAAACAAACAAATGAACATTTTAAACCTTACAGAGAACATGTTTTCAAGTATCCTCACTTCACATAAAAATTCTTGCTTCAATGCCCACATATCACTTTCATGAAAATTTGCCCTGACTTCTAGTTACTTTCCTGGGTAGCAACCTGAACCACAATCCCTGTGTAGGTTTTCCATCAAAGCACCACACTGAAGTATTTTTACCTCTAGTTGACAACATGAGTGGCAAAAACAGTAGCAAGGCTCTGCATGTATCAGTAATTTGATTTCTGAGGAGCCATCCATCCATCACACAACTGTTTGCCCGAACCACCCCCCCAAAAGCTGCATAATCTATTTCTGTGACACTTCATGCTGAACAGCTTAGCACAGGCTCCAACACAGCACCAGTTGTCTTTGCCAACTTCCATCACACTCGGCATTTTATGGATGCTCCTCGGAAAGTAATCAGTCAAAAAAAGTTGATTAATAGGTAAGGAATCTCAATACAGTAATCAGGAGCAAAAAAATTCAGGTAAGTTGCACTTGTGGCCTTCAGGAAGATGCACCTTCTCAAAAAAAGTTATTTTAAGTGCCTAGCCAGTGGGAGTCAGGAGCTTATAAGGCCATGCAGAATCTGCCACCAGCAGAGTAATGCTTTTACACAAAGAAAAATTGATACAGCCTTAGAATGCAATATATGGGAAAATTACTTGGTGATGTATGGGCCCTGAGAATGAGAAGGCAGAGCAAGAAATTTTTTGCCTGGAGGGAGCAAAAACTAGAAATGCTCTGCTGCTTAGAGAGAGAATGACAAATCTCACAACAAGGACGAGCGCCATCATTTGCTTTAGCACTGTACTATTCTTAACATGAAAACCAATTTTGTATCAGGTTCACTAACAGAAAGAATACCTTGCAAAGACATTATTCAAGTCTTTTACATGTTTATTTACTTCTAGCTCAGTCCACAGGAAACACCATTAATAAGATGATAAATTAAAATGAAAATAACCTCAAAACTTCAGAAGGAGAGACTTTATGAGTTAGATACCAATCCTATGCAACCTTAACAGTGGATGCCGACTGTTCTCAAACATTTCACTATGGAAATTTAACATTTTCTTGATATAGGAAAGATTTTCACTGGACTTTCTTTTAATCCTTTAAGATAGTAACAGAAATATATACTATATAAAAATAAGTGTTCTGAGAAAGTCTTAGCAGGATCAGAAAGTTGATTTCTGCTTTTTTTTTTTTTAAATCACTACACCACTTTCCCTATTTCATAGGCAAAAAGAATATTTTATATGCAAGTAGTCAAGAGGACACTTCTAAGTTGTCATTGGAGTTCCACCATCATGATCCATCAGGTTTAGCAGATAATCTCTATTTCCATCACGGTTTTCCTGCGCATTCCAGCAGCTTGGCTGATTTTGTCAGGCATCTGACAGAGACTTCATTTATACACAATTTTATGTGAAGTGATTTCTCACTGTGCACCAGTTAAAAGTTTGAGGAATGGAAGTGTCCTATAACTGAACAGGCAACAGTTCCATCTATGTCCACTCTAATGAAAGTGTGAACTCAAAATTATCTCTTCTGGCATAGCATGAGAATGGAAGTTTTGCATTGCAATGGATCAACTGCTCATCTTTTTCAATTTCATCAGAATGACTGGAATAAAAATGCAAGTCAGACTTTCACTATTACTTTCAGTAGGCGTGGCATTTACAAAGTAATTTCCATTAGGGGCTTCGAGTTATGTACTGGCAATTTCTAAAATAAATCCATTTCAGATTTAAAATTTCCATGGTCTATTTCTTCTCAGAGTTGTATGCCTTATTTGAAAATTTGGAGAGAGAAAATGTACAATTAAGAGGGTGGAGGGTTTTTTTAAGCCTTTAATACTTGCTGAACAAACTATAACCATATTTTCAAACTGTCAATCTTCTGACTTCTGAAGCTTAGCATACTGAGGCTTTCTCCTCAAAACCGAAGCTGTTATCTTGCTAGAGTCTTATGTGACTGAATGAACAGGAAGCATCCAGACATACCCCCCTGTCACTATGCCATGAGACTTGCATTGCCTCCACACACCACTGCCAGCACCTGCTCTACAGCACAGGGTCATGGATCCATCTTCTGGCCCCAGCAGGGAAAAAAACAAATAACTGCATCAAAAACCAGCAACAGCACAGGGTAGTTCAAATATTCAAACCACTTGAAATGATCTGATTACTCCCCTAACCATTTTTATCTCTAATATAAGTTAATTAAAAGGACAGAGGTTGTATGCTATTTTTTTTCCCAATATTCTACTTATCAAATACAGTATTAACAACACGTGGGGGTTTGGGTTTTTCTACTGATTAGGAGTTAAATAGAAAAGGAAGTGTTAAAAGACTCTAATTAGAAGTCAGAAGCTTCAGTAAACTTTTAAATAATTATTCCACTACTGATATTAATTCAGTAATGTATATTAATATTTTTAATCTGGTTTTTCTCATTAATTATACAGCTTAACATCCTACTACAATTTACACTATTTAAAAATACTGTGAAGTGAGACAACATTAATATTGTTGCTGGACTCTGACTTTCTGGTGTTTAGTGATTTGCCTTTTGCCTCAGTGTTACATTCACAATTTAATATCAGTAGTGCTTTAAGGCTGGGCAGGTCCAGCTCCAGCAGCTGTTTCTTGTAGAAACATCCTGATTTCTGATCACTAACTGACTCTGAGCCTTCACAAGCCTTTAGAGCGAGTGCTTAGCCATCCACACGAGAGGGCTTCAGCCTAGTCTGTGTGAAAATTTATGCATCTAAATTAAACTGTATATCTTCTTGCACTGGCACTATTCTCAGATAGGTAAACGTACGAGATCAAGACCAACGTAACCTTGGTTTTGAGGAAAATCAAGATCTGACATCAGCATTAACCACTTTGGTTAAGATTTCTTCCAGTGAATGACAAAGTAAGCAGTGTTTTCACAAAATCCTTAACAGAGTCATGTGAGCTATGATTTGCTTATTATTTCCAATATATTTATAAAATTGATTTAAGAATACAGTTAAAAACTAAACTTTTGTAAACATGCCACAGCAATAGTTTGCAATCAAAGAGTATGTCAGGCATTAAATGAGGGTCATATGAAGCAGATGCATCAAATTTAGAAGAACAGCATGGATAAAGTAAAGGAGAATACAGCAGTATTACAACAGCATGAAATGAAAACGGTTTATATTGAAAATATAGGATATAAACTATTTTTCTGAGAAAAAAAGAAAAATCTATTTACTACATATAAGTGGCTAATGCAAAGAACAAAATCAAGCTTATTTCAGATAATGGATTCAATTTTTATTGTAATCTGAGTGCCCAGCCTACTGCAGATGTGTTATTTTATTTCAAAGCTTGAATATCTTTTCATGGAAAGCATTATTCTGGGAGGTATTGAAAAGCACCTGGAGGACAACGCAGTCACGGGTCACAACCAACAGGGCTTCATGAGGGGAAAGTCCTTCTTGTCGAACCCGATTTCCTTCTACAAGAGGGTAACCCGCCTAGCTGATCTAGGAAAGCCAGTAGATGTAATCTTTTTGGACTTCAGCAAATCTTTTGATACTGTCTTTCGCAGAAGGATCTGGACAAAATGAAGTAAAGTAAAATGGCTTAGCATTCTCTCTGGTACAGTTATACACCCAGGTATATAGTTACAAGCTTTATAATGAGATGTTTGATTTCCTGATACCTGCAAGCAATTTTTGAAATAACATGTATCCCATTTTGAAGGGGGGAAAAGCAGGAACAGCCACCAAAATACAAAGAACAAAAGAAACATCATAAAAGTTGAAGAGTCCGGAAAAAACCCTTAAAATTGGCAATGCTGCCAATTAGATAAGTGTAAAAAGAGCAAGTCCTCCTCAGTATCCATAGACACCCTAGAGCAGCAGTCCGTATCCTGAGAATGAAGTGAGGAGAGTGACAGTAAGACCAAAAAGGTATAAAAGTTCAAGAAAAGTGCTTAGTATTTTGCACTGGCGGTCTGGCAGTTAAAATGAGCCTTACCACTGCTAAAAGGGCAGCAAACCCTTTGTGGAAACAAGTCCTGTATATAGGAGTCTGACTCCTAGGAAAGCTATTGCTGCTAGCAGAACAACAAAACCAAAAGCCTTCTTGTTATTGATGATTTGTAACAAACATGGACTTGCATTTGTTCATTCGTACTGTGAATCTTCATTGAATACACAGATTGAGTGTGTTCAGATTTTTATGAGGGGCCATCATTTTAAGCCTAAGAATAAACAATCTGGGCTCTCTTCCAGTGGATTTAAATTGTTTACTTTTTGTAAGGAGAGCCTCCTTCAGGAGAAATCAGTCTTGCCCACAATATCCATGGACAAACCTTCTCAGAGGAGTTTGTGCCAAGCTGATCAACTTTACCCTCAGTGGTTCCAGGTAATTTACTAGAGAAAATTATATTTTTTTGGAAATATATTTAATATTTTCACTGGCTAGAAATCATCCAGCATTGAGCAGAGGTTAATGAAAACCAACTCTAAACCTCAACACAACCTGTGGATAGCTATAAAAAGTGCAGCCATTCTCACCTATGACTCAATCCCTTCTCTTTTCTCAAGGAAAGTTTCCTATGGTCTCAAGCAGATAATCCATCCCCATGAACAGGGACCAGGTTCAAGTCACCATGTTTAAAACAAGACTTTTCTTTCTTTTCACATGACAAAATGTTTCAGCCTGATAGGCTTGCAGCCAGCCACATCACAGTGCTTCCTAATAAGCAGCCAGCCCTGTGAAGCATTGCATTCATGGCTGTTTGGTGCTATCAGCAGGGGTGGCAGCTGGAATCAAACTCCTGTGATTTAAATTGATACCTATTTCTAAATTACAGTTTGCAGATCCATATATGATGTGACTCATTGAATACTTGCTAAGATATTATCAACATTAATGAAAACCAAGGAGGCACACAGCCACAGATCTAAGCATTGTGTGAGACCCAATTATCCCCTATACATAGAGGCAGGGGCATGTAACCACTCGTAAGCCTACCCTTCAACTATGCATTCTTCTTCACTGTGCTGATAAAATTACCTGTTAATAAAGAGTCTGGAAACCTGCTTGTTGCTTTAAGTCCCATTACTGGAAACAGATTTATTTTATTTTCAAAATCTGCTGCTGTCTTTTTATTCTTTCCAGTACTGGGAAAGTACTTGACACTAGAAGCTCTAAATAATTTTGAAAGACTACTCAGAAGTGCTATTGCATCATACATTTCAGTAGCATTAATTTGAACAATTTTACCAGTAGCACAGTAAAGTGCTTGAAAGCAAAGTACTTTTTTTTTTTTTTTAAGTTTATACTTGTCCTCTTTTTTGTTTCTGACAAAACCACAATCTGATCAACTGTTGCTTTAATTCTTTCACTGGTGTCTCCCCTCATAACTACTGATGCAAAAGTCTGTTGCTAGCTTTCTGTACGTGGAAAAGTTGGAGTAAGAACACCTTTATTAAAAAGGGAGAGTATTTGTTCCTTCAGTGAAAGTAGGGGAAAAAAAACCAAACAACCTTCCATAAAAATTATAGACAGAGAACAACATCAACATTAGTAATACTCTGAGAAAATTTGAGGAATGGTAGACCAAAAGGTATGAAGGAGGTCTTAACATTCGAACAAAACAACAAAAAAAGATATTTTCTTTTTCCTCTGCCCACTACTTTATGGTATCTGTATGATTAAGAGTAATAATGCCTTATGATGGATTCCATGAATCTTGCACACAAGTAAGATACTCCAATACACAGAAATTAAACAAATCATTTAATGTACTCTCAGGAAAATGGAAAGTGATTGTGAGCCATGAGATTCTTCGGAGGAGTGATGTGCCATCCCCTTTTTTTGCCATCACAGTTACTGTATGAAAACATCTACATAAACTGCAATCATATTTCCAATAAACAGATAGAAGACAGACATCACTGGGTCAAAGAGTATAAATTAGCTTTACACAGTCTAAGTTGTAAAACTGAAAAGCCAAATGCTTAGTATCATGTCTCCCTAAAGTGACATTTAGTTCATCGTTCCCATCTTCATTTGCTAGCTCCATATGCTGGCTCTCACTTCCCAGATTTCTCACGTTCACTACTTCACGAGTCTATAAGCGCAAACTAAAATCAATCTGAAGAAAAACCCTGAGTAGCTGCATTTACTGAACTACTTCAAAGAGAGAGACTAAGAGATGGCTTTGAAACTCAGGGACACAAAAGAAAGGGAGGAGAGCTGAGCTAGGTGGAACTGCATTTAGGGAGCACAGGTGAGTCTACCCAGTGACAACACAGTGACTCCTTCCAAGGTATTGGGTCGCCCTCCCATCCTTGCACATTACATGGTATGTGGGAGAAACCTCACTGTGTCAACTGCAAAGCTCCCACCTGGCAAAAATGCTTCCAAATCTGATAGAAAGGAGAAAATGGTTTTACATTTGCTTAGCCCAGATTTGGTGATATTCAGAACTAAGCAATGAAAACACGATAGAGAGGATATCTTAGAAGGTTGATTTGCCACTAGTGTATTTTGTTTTGGAAGCAAAAAGACACAAGGATGTCCCCAAAGTGACCTTCCGAATTTCACTGACATTCAGTTTTATCCAGGTACCTGAAATACCTTCAAAATTTTGAAGTGCAATCAGAAGGCAGAAAAGATTGTACCAACTTCAATAATTCCACTTTTTTTTTTTCAGTTTCATCATAAATAAACAGGACACTTCAGCTTTTATGTAGAATGGGAAAATTCTAACTACAAGGAAGTCAAGTCTGAGATGTTGCAGCTGCTGTTCCACATCACATCCTTCTTGACTAAGGAAAGCCAACAAGCCTTTCTTGTAGCTGCATGAAAATAAGACTGTATCCTGGATGGTTAGGTTTGCCTAATGTAGGATTGCTGCCTACTGGAGGACTGTTAGAAGCAGAGTGACATTGCTGTGACACAATACTTACTTGTCACTTTTCATTTAAAGAAAGTGATTAGACAGAAATTTAATACACTCCCAAGCAGCTCCAAAATTCACCACAATTTTACAAATACTCCTCTTGCCTAATTCTAGCATGTTGAATTCTGTTATTCATGATCATCAATGTTCATTTTAAATATTCCACTAATTGGAATTCCAAGCAATCAAGGAAATTAAGTGTAGTTTTGATTTGTGGAAGTAACTGGTTTCCATTTTCATTTCAGCCCTTTGATTTAGTGACAAAACAGGCATCTTTCTGCAGGTAACTGAATAAAACAAACCAAATCTTTGTTAAAAATTACAAAACTTCAAAACCTGTACCTTAGCATACTGCAATAAAATAAGGCTATTTTAATGGCAAGAAAAAAAAACGAAAAACAAAAAGCACCACTAAACACACACACACGTAAAAACCCTTAAACAAAAAAGCCAACTCCATGTAAGAGGAGCAAACGTTGAGAAAAATGTTTTAGATCTGCACCATAAGATTAAAGATCTGCAGTGAACCTAACTGCCACAATAATCACATGCACCAAACTGATGTATCACTCCAGGCAAAGGAGGACAAGTACTGCTATTTAAGCACATACAACTGAACGTCAAAGGCCCGTATTTAAACAGTGTCTGGTGGGCTTCCTTCTTCCTCTGGGATATATTATCAAGGGTGTTTCAGCATGTTATTCAGCGTC
Source organism: Pseudopipra pipra (assembly GCF_036250125.1). Lineage (NCBI taxonomy): Eukaryota > Metazoa > Chordata > Aves > Passeriformes > Pipridae > Pseudopipra > Pseudopipra pipra. The sequence continues at coordinate 66,475,162 of NC_087551.1, forward strand.
CCTTTCCACTACCGAGACCTGTAAGAAAAGGGGAGATGACAACCAGCGCTGCTGTCACATTCAAAGGAGAGCAACCATGAACCGCCATGCTCCAGGTCAGTGTTGTTGCTTATGTGAAAGCTCACCAAATCTGACTCGGCCTTAAGGGCAACTTTAGACATAGGTTAAGTACAAAACTTTTTTCTCTAAATAAGACACCCCCAGAATAGTTTCTTGCCCACCTCTGCCTTTTTGTTAGTTGCCTTTCCTTAAACTTCTCTTTACAAGTTGTGGTTCCTGCTGCAAGTGCAAATATATCCAATCTAGTAATACACTTGGATGAGGGACGCTACAAAGTCCTAGGTGCCCTTTGCTACAGCATCTTGCTTGAAGTACTGCTGTAGGCAACCCTAAAGATTCAGGGACTTGTTTAAACTAGTCTTGACTGCACAAAGTAACATTATAGCTCATGTAATAATCAAACAGAACAGAAGTCGGTTCAGCAGGGATCTAAAATGCTCTCACAGTTTTGAAGCTGTCCATGCAAACACAAGTGTAACAGGCACAGGCTAGGGAGAAAGAAATGTCTCCCTTGAATGGTGGACTTGCAGGACTTGCACAGCTCCAAACCTGACAGTCACAGTAGTATGAAGCCAAAGCAACAGCACACAGAGCAACCAGACCAGTCTGGGTTTGGGCTAGCAAACTAAACTAAACTTTCCTGCCCCCCAAAACTTAAAGGGAGTGGTGGAGCACAACTGCGACCTTGGCTGCTCTCCTTAAAACATAAGCAGCAGCCTCCAGGTGTCCAGTAATGTGCTGGCAGCAGCGTGGGCACCAGCCAAAACCAGCCTGGGAGCAAGGAACACCTGCCTGGACATTGGACAGGGTATCAGGGACCACTTTCCATCCTCCCTTTCACCACTAAACTAATTTTAGAAGTGAGAGCAAAGGGCATGCAGGATATTGATAGCACAACCAAAAAGGTTCACCTAACAAGTTCTAAATATTTCCATTTCCAGCCTTTTTTAAATTTTTTTTAATTTGTCACAACAATACAATCATCCTTGAGAATCTTCAGCCTTATGAACTCCACAAATTATTTTTAACACTTATTATCTACAGAAGTAAAATGATTCCTTAATGTCTATTTGCATATCCTTTTAAAGTGATAAATGCTTTCTTGACAGGTCTTCAATACGCAATAAATGGAAAAGACAGAGTCAGATTTAGGTAGTAGCTATTACTCTTTCCTAAAGCATTTGGATCCTGTTTCTTAAGAAAAGAAGTCATGCCAAGAAAGGGATCTGAGGGGGAACGACAGGGAAACCCACAACATACAAAAACACTTTTCAGTTGTTGGAAAACCACAGGGGTAGCACAAGATCCAATTAGCTGCTTTAAGATCCCAGCTTTATTTCCCTGGGTTCTGAGAACATTGGCTAAGTTTTTTAAGGATTTTCCTACAGGAGGCAAATCTTTCATATGAATATTGGACTGCTTATATCCCCACTGAACTTGCCAAACTAATACCACAAGGCATTGCAAGGCTAAATATGCCCTGCACGGCTGAGCTGAATTCCTATTAGACAGATACTTAAAAGAGAAAAACTAAGGGAATAAAATGACAACATGTACTAACAATTCTAACAGGAGTCAGCAGATGGATTGGCTTCACAAGGTGGGACTACTGTACAACAGTGACAAAGATGAAACACCTTGTTCTCCAGCCTTGAAAATACCTTTCAAGATGACATGATAGGAACGGTAATGGTAACTTCTCTTTTATATATGTGCATATATGAACACAGAAAAAGCCAGAGGAACAAGGCTTTATAGATGACCTGAAAACATTTCCAAATGTTGTGCAGGAAACCAGCTTAAAAACAAAGCAAGAAATGGGAAACTAGGGAATAACTGAATCAGCAATATGGGAAAGACAAGGAAAAACAAAGTAAAAGTTGCTCCTGCTTCTTTCAGCCTTAAAAAAACATGGCTTTTCTCAAGCCTTCTAACATATCTGTATTTATTTCAAAATTATGTGTTTTGTATCAAAAACTATTTGGTTTTAATACATCATTCCCCACATACACATATGCCAAGTCACCAAACAGGGCTTGGTTTACTAAAACTGGCTGCAAAATTAACAAGGCAGTTACAAAACTGGCAATTAAAAATTGCCCTCAGCAAATGGTGCTCCCCCAGCAGTTGCTGCACCTGTATCTCCGCACTCCTGGTACCCAGGCTTGGCTTGGCAAGCAGTGCTATAAGCCAAGGTGGTGGCAGCAGACCCTGGCTAACCTTCTGCCCACCCCAGCTTCACTCTAGTTGGCTTGTCCTCCTGGCCTGACCCTACTGCCATGTCTTCCCTTCCCTCCCAAACCAACTGATGTATATTGATGAGAAGTTTATTTACTTCACCCTACCATAACAATGTCCACAGCAGCTTAACTTCAACAACTTTCCCCACACTAAGATGTCTGACAGTAAAAGAAGGGCTATACATGCTCATGGTCCTATTACAGGCAGCTATACTCCACACCCTCTGGAGAGGTTTGGGCTACAAATTACTACCTTTCGATCATGTTGAATGACTTTCAGGATAGTAAAGAAAAATCCCTGCTAGAAATATCAAAGGAATTTCCTTACTATTTACTGTGGGTGTAAATGTAGAATGGGTAGGAAACTGTTCCAAGCCCAGGAGGATATAAGGGCTTCTGCTGTAGAGACAAAAAGTTGAAATTACAAGAAAAAAGAAAAAAAAAAGAACCTCAAACACAAAAATCCAAATGAGAGAGAGAAGAGAGAGAGAAGATCTTCCAAGGTGATGCAGAGAAAAATCTTAAGACATGATTTCACCTTCCATCCCAAGTGGAGGCTGCAGCTGAAAGGGGTGATTCCACTCCTTTCTCTCACCCTCCTCCCTCTGCCTGGGCCTGGCACTCATGCAGCTGTGAAACAACTCAGACCCATCAGCTCACCCAGCTGACCCCTATGCACCAAGACAGGAAGCAGGGCTTTTTCTTGGGCAGCTGCTTGATCTGAAACGCAGATACACAGCTGCTAGATTCACAGTCTTTTACCTAATAAAATATTTTTCTGTGAAGAAGTTAACATTTTTATTAAGAAAATGTCAAAAAAAGATATTTAAGCAATTACTTGGTTTTGTTTTGAAATGGAAGACTTGAAAATGAATCTTCTCCCATAGTTTTGGTTTCTATGAATCAGCAGTTTCAGACAGAAAAAACTTCGGCTGGAAAATTCCTGACCAAATTTATTTTAATTGTGCAGCCACGCAGTTAACTGCTGCACTAATACTTTATCTGAGTCACAGCACCTGATTTGTTTCATAGTTTCTTCAGTCACATGCTGAGAGGTTTGATAATTTATTAATAGGTAAAACCCTATTGACTTACAAGTAAGGATTAAGTGGTGTTTCAGCATCCTTAGTTGCCAAGGTTACTGTTGTCTTTGCTGTCAGAACTGAAGAGCAGTTGAAGTACTCTCTCTGTCCCCCAAACCCATCCAAAACAAATATTGCCAAATAAATTAAATGCATCAGTGATCCATAGACAGGCACATGCTTCTCTGGTATAGAACCACCTCTTCAGTGCTCCTTGCCCCCGTATGAACAAATCTAATTTTAATCAAGTGCTGGTGTCATGAGGCAGCAGAACTTAGTCAGGCAATGAAGTGGAGAAAATTAGTTGTATTAACAACTAATGTACACATGAGTTTCACATAATCCTGAACAAACTAGAACTGAAAGGGCACTGGAGCAGAAACAACAATGTTGATGTCTGACATGGCATATTTAAACAAAGAGAATTACTTTACTGATCCCCATACACTATTATTATTGCATTAAGCAAGTAGAGAAAAGCAAGCAAAAAAAATAGCATAAGGGAGAATACCAGTGTCTCATATGACCTTTTTTGTGCAAAGCCTTGAAAACTTCGACTAAGGTCACACAATCAATGTACAATTATTGACAGCAGTCTTGGCAGTTTTATGCTCTTTAGGCTCTCGCTGAATGAGACCACAGTCTAAGTTACCTTTTCCATCACTAGCTCTTTAGTACTTAAAATTTTGTATCTGAAAACACTTGCTTATATTTTAAAAATCCTAGGTACTATCTACTATCTTACACATTGCCTTGGCTGAGATGTTCTGTAACAGTAGTACATAATACAGAAACGGCAAGGCTCAGCAAGTCAACTTGACAGCTAATGACATATAAGGAAAATGCAGGAGAGAAGCTCCTCTGCTGCCCCAGGAACATCTGAAAGCAGAGCAGCAGCCCTCCCCATTCACTAAACGCATCCTGCATGAACACAGAGGAAAAGTTAGCCATCAGACAAGGCTGATGAGGCTCAGAGAATGCACAGAACTTGGCATCTTCTATGTACCACATATGCAGCACTTCAAACTTGAAGAGAAACAGAAAGAGGATTTCAGCAATAAAAGCAACTAAGATAAATATGTCTGTTAAGTAGCTTTCTCCCAGCAGCTCTACGTAACTTTTACATGTTGTTGTCTAAGCTAATCTTCTCCGTGATTGGTGCTTAAAACTGTCCTAGTATCACTTACACTACTGTAATTAGAACTTCTTTTTCAGAATATCATTTCTGCTCCTTCAGACTCAGCCAGATCCACTTACATCCACTTAATTGCACATAACTTACGGCACTTCATTCATCAATTCTGAATCCAGCTCAGTAACTTGCCTACTTGTGCGTTTCAATTGTGCTTGGCCTTCAATTTTGTAGTGCAAGTAGCCACTTGTTCCTTGCTGTGGCTCACATATCTCATTTCTTCTTAGACTACAACAGCTCCAGCAAAACAACATTAAAAGGGTTGATTTCAAGCACTTCAGTCAATGAGTACCTTCTACAGAAGAGCGCTAAAATAACACTACTGGCCTAGAATAACACCACTTCCACATTAGGACTAATACAAAAAACCTACTGTTCATGAATGATAGAAATGTAATTAGTAGGAGTTCACAGCACTGCTTAAATCACTATTATTTAGAAGAGTCCTCTATACCTGCAGTTGGGCTTTTGACATGTTCTGAATTTGGGAATCGGTAGTAACCAAAGCAGCAGTGTCCCAGAGGAGCTCACAAGCATCATGAAATCAGAGGGATTTCATTAGTTGATAACACACCAGGCCTTACTGCCGCTAGATCTGGCAGCCAGCAAGCTGTGTTTATGACCTGAAGCTTTGTAGCATGCTGGGAAAGGAGAAGGGGGCGTGAGGACTTGTGCTCTCAAGGAGTGCTACAATTTTTGTTCCTAGTTCACAAGGCTGTTGAAGAGGTATTGCTACACTGCCAGGCATTACTAGTATGGGCAGGTACCACGCAGTTGTCAAATTCCTTCTGTGTCACCTGAGGAGAACACACATGCATCTCCGGAAGAGATACAAAGAACAGAAATACTGTACAGTTTCCTGGTTTTCTGTTTATTGTGATGATAGCCACAGATGTTGACAATTTTTCTGACAGGAGTAATTAAAGGTGATAATTACAAAATCTTCAGAAAAGTTCCTGAGATAAAACCTGATGATAACCCACAAAGATTCTGCATCCAGAGTTAATGAAAGGTAGGAAAAACAAAGAACAGTCTCCAGGGTAAGCAAAAGCATATTTCAGAAATTAGTGATGCAGCCAAACTCATTCTAGCATTTCATTAAACACACACCTTTGGTAACCCAGATACAAATCATAACTTTAAGTTGCCATTAAAACTGAGGTAAATACTAGATTTCTTTTATGTCTTTTTGCAATTTCTCTGCTTCTGAATCTATATTGTCATATTCAAAATGTACCCCATCTTTCCAATACAGTGCTTCTGAACTGCAAATTACTCTGCCATTGATTTTTTTTTTTTTTTTTCCCAAAATCTAGGTTGGAATTTTGCAGGCCTCTACTTGGTATAAGGAATGTTACTTTGGTTTTTATCTTAATGGTTATATCTTTCTGGCACATCAGCCGAGTTCTCTTACTTTAATAAACTGATCTGCTTACACTTTACATCACAGCATGCATTAAAATAAACTCTAACTGCAAACAGAAATTTTGAGGGTTTAGTCCTTACGAAGCAGCATACAGAAGGAAAACTTCTATTCTCTGAGGAAAATGAGTCTGGCAGTTCCAACACTATTTTGAATATTTTATTTCTTTTTTCTTCAGGGAGTTTATTTTCTATTCTCTTGAGACCTTGTACACACCTCCCAAAAAAGTCCTCCCTATAACCTCCAAAATTAGAAGAAATTATGCTATTTCTTTGAGGTTTTTAACAACCTTCGATCTATTGCTTATGCAATGTTCACATTTTACTCTGGTGGGATATATAGTGTAAGAAATATTTCTGTACTCCCCCTGCTTTCCCCAAAGAAAGAATTCTGTACATACAAAGGGGAGAACAGCAGGACACCAGGACAGCACCCACCAGACCTTCTTCTGTTTGCCATCTATATCAGATCATGAGGGAAAAAAAGTTTAGGTTTAGAGCAATGAGCAAGGTATGCCTTTTTTAATTAGACCTTGCTGCTTGACTTTCTGAATACCCTCTTAAGGATCTTGGACAAAAGACAGTTATGTCTCAAAGAGATAATGGACCAAGAGAATGGGTGTCTTAGTGGAATAGGGAACATAAAACATCCAACATAAAACACTACTGAATCAGAGAGAGAAAAGAGTATTTTACAGGATTATCTGGTTTGAAATCCTACTGGCTATCTCACTATTTCTAAATCTCCAAGCTACAATGACATTATTATTATTATTATTATTATTATTATTATTATTATTGATTATTATTATTATTATTATTTTATAACTAAATAAATTTATATAAAATCTCCAGTTATCATTGGATTCATAATAGCTCATCAAACAGAGCAGTCATTCTGTTCTGGTCCTTCTCATTCTGATAGATGAGTGGGCACTGCAGAGGAACAATGCACCAGGAAGGCACAATGAGTCCTCCCAGGATTTCACTGACCACACACCAAAATCCCATGATGGGGATGTAAAGTTCTACAGTTCAAAAAACCTGGAGGCAAAGCTGGTTTTAATTAAACTGACACATTTTAGACATTTATGCAAGCATACATTAAAACAGTTAGGGGGTTTCAAAAGGAGCCCTGTACTTCTTTACTTGTGGTGGTAAATTTAATATGAATGATTTTCTTAGCTCCTTCAAAGCTCAAACTGTTGATAGGAAACTTGGTTCTCTGGGAAATAGTATGTGAAAGGGAAATTACATGACATTTCACCCAATATGACCTTGAGATTCAGAAGCCATGAATCAGTTTAACACTGCCCTGTTCTGCATTTTTTTAAAGTTCTTTCTAGTACGTCATATATGGAAAAATTGGCACCTGGACAAGCATCAAAGTCTCCCAAATTGGGGATTGGAGTGAGCTCATCCCATCATGGTAAGAACTAGTCTTTGTTCTCAGTGTGACATCTTGCATTAATAGGAGATCATTTTCTCACAATCACCACCATTCATCTGGAGTGCAACGGGGTCTGCATCGAACAACTCCTCATTGAATTGCAGAAAACAGGGAAATAACTGCCGAGTTTTCCCGGTTACGCTATTGATATTTAAGTGCCATTCTCTGTGGGGACATAACAGCTTAACTCCAAAGGGGCTGTGACCTATTTCCATGATTACTGCTGCACTAATGAACAAATGGTTTCTAAAAGGATATAACCATACCACAAAAGTCTGGAGGAAGATGGACACTCCCCAGAAAAGGGTGGGTTAGACAAAAGACATAACTCCAAAAAATTTGTTGATTTAATTCTGTATTGAAAGCAAAATAGCTATTTGTGTACACATCCACAAACAAATACTTTTGTATTGACCCTGTGTTTTAGCTCTAAATCCTCTTGGCTCTGAAGCTATTCTAGCAGCATCTTAGGTTTGGAGCAGATGAAAGGGTGAAGATCTGAAAACACATATATTGTCCAGATGCCCAGCTCTACCCTGGCTGTAGAGAGTGACAAAAGAAGTCCATATTAACGTAAAACATTTCCTTTCCGTATGACTGTGTCTTCAGTGCTGTGTCTGTTTCACTAAAGAAAGCTTAAGTCATAGACAAAAATCTCATTTTCATTAAGAAGCTGCCTTTTGGCATCAGGGGTGGCAGGACTCAAAGGTCAGCAAGATCATGGATGTCTATGAATGAACTTAAAATAGCACTTGACCTCATACAGGCTCCAAGACCCTTGTTTTACATGAAACAAGCATCCAACTTGCTTTCTTCATAAAAGCATGGTTACATAATGCAGTTCCTCATCCTTAAGAAATTATGCTCAATCTCATTGCTGTGGGTTGCATCTGAACAATACTAGGTGGGAATCCACTTCAGTCGTCTATGTGAAAAGCCACTCTCCCTCTTGAGAACACACATATGTAAAAACTCTTAGATTACCGAAAAGTTTTTAAGTTTAACTTGAGGGAGCAAAGGCCTCTGTGCTTCTAACCATGGGCTGGGCTAAACTTAACAAAGAAGCTAATAGATAAGACAGTGCTACATGAAAGATTTGCTCAAAACAACCGAAGTGGTTCCATTGCCGTATGATGTGACAGAGATCAGATCTGCTCAACAGGGTCCTTAATGATCATCTGCCAGGTGAATATCACAAAAGTGCAACCAAGTCTAGCTATGCCCTCCATAGGGAGGGGAACGCTCACAACACATGATTTTTAAGAGGGTCATTATATCTGCCATGTAGCTTTCCAAAGCACTTTACGTCCACAAAAAAATTAAAGGACTAGATACTGTCTTAAAATATGACAAAAAAAGAATTTCACCTCTCTGACTTCAGCCCTGCAGAAGTTGTGTCTTACCTAAGATTTGGATCTGTGTACACTCTATAGTTCCTGGATAAGACAGGCTCCTCCAGAGGGTTATTAATCTTATTTGTCTTGCACAGCTGTATCCACCACTGGAGAGGAACATCCTGGTTCCCCATGGATCTCATAGACTATCTGGTCAAGTCAATCTGGCATTTCAAAAGCCTTTCATGGGGAAAGCACTACTGGAACTGGTGTGTTCCCCAAGATGCTGTGATTCTGTTGAATCGGTGCTTTTCAAAGAAAAAGTAGTTTGTGAAAACATAAAACCAGCCTCCTGCACTTAGGCCTTTCTCACCAAGAAACTAAATCACCAAATCTCTACAAACAGATTTTTCAAGTAAAACAATTTTAAAAAGGTATTAGCAGTTTAGAGACAATTCTCTCTAGGTACACATTTCAACCACAAGCCTGCATCCATTGCTGATATTTTCTGATCCCAAACAAAGAAACCTTGCTCAAAAAGCAGCAGCAACCTCTTTGCAAAGTGGTCTGCAACAATTCCCAGTCTGTGGATTAATACACATACAGGTTATTCTGCACTGCTGACCCAAATGTTCCTTGAGTCATTTACTGGCTAGGAAGTTGGAGAATTAGGAAGCAAGTCCTTAGCGCAACTTTCTCTTGATGGTAATGGATTAGTTTCAAAGAAAACCAAAGAATATGCAACTTCTGTGTTAATCAGTGATATCTGTAGATGGTAAGCCTTAGAACAGGTTGCCCAAAGAGGGTGTGGATTCTTCACTCTTGCAGATCTTTTGATCTGAACTGCACCAAGCCATGAGCCACCTGTTACAGTGGCTTTGAAGTTAGTCTGACTTTGAGAAGGAGACTGGACTAGAGACTGTCAGAGGTCCCTTTCAACATAGTATTTCAATGGTCCTCTAGGGTCTTCCAAAATGGAGTTGTATTTTTTGACACACATTCTCCAAATTGAGTTTGTCACTGGTGGATGAAGCAGCCAATGTGAAATATATAAGTACGTTGTTAACTGCCTTGCCTTCACCTCTATTTACATTTAAAATCTTCCATTGCTGCTGGGGCCAGGGGGGGTGGTATATAGATAGACCTTTCAATATATGAGAATTGGAAGCATTAATTTTGGGTTTAACCCACAGAACTTCATAAATATGCAACAAAATTTGTTTCTTTGAGCTTTTCTGTTTAACATTTACCTCAAGGATAGAGAGCTTAAATAAGTAAATATACATCTCCATCACTATAAATATATGTATACTGCAAATTTTTTGAGATCGGTCTGTTTTGTCTGTGTTTGTGCTATGAAGCCCTGATTCTTCTGGAGGTTTTATTGTAACACAACAGTTAAATAATATTCTACATGTTCCATTCTGGTTAAACTGAAGCTGACAGTCTTCAGCAAGGATTGTGGAAGGCTTCAAGATTTCTGATTTGTAATAAGTCTATTCAGAGTTGTATATGATTTCACCTTTCCATGCCCTTTTTCTGCAATCAAGATAAAATGCATATGCACATACATGCTCTATACACAGAATAAATCAGTGGAGCTGAGCAGTTCAAGCTTCCTCCCCTGCTTTTTAAGTAACCAAAATTCAACATCCCTTTTGGGCTCCCAGATTCTGGGATGTTTTCCTGCTAAATTTCAACAAGGGACAGACAACTACACCTGAGCTATTTTAAGACACCCTTGAAATTCAGTGGTGATAAAGAAGTTCCTTTAAAGGAACAATTCATTAAATCTTATTTTTTTCCTTCCTATTTTGCATGAAATGCATTAATTCTACAGGTGCCTTTTCTACGCTGACTATATGGAATAGTCCAGACATGAGCTCAGGTATAGATGTCTACCTCCATGCTGATGATTCCCCAACACTTATGCTAGTCTTAAACCATGTGTTACCACTCTTCATCAGACTTTTCTAATATAACAATTGTTTCTCAGCTCAGAAAGGTAGTGAAATAAAACCTTCCAAGGGTAGCTGAAACAGAGAAGTTTGGACTGATTTTGCAGTACGCTGGCATATAAGAGTACAATTCCCTATAGTTATTGATACTTATTCCCATGCTGCCTGAACTTGCAATTGATTGTACTTTTTAGAAATCATCTGCCGCACAGAAGGAAAAGAAAGAATAACTTGAAATCTTTGACAACGCAAATGCCTCAATCTCATGAAACGGGAATCCCTTAAGCATTTCTCTGACCCAGTTTTCCTATTTCTGTTGTGAATTACCAGGCTGCAGACAACCTTTGTGACCCTGGACTCAGAATAAAGGGATAATGCCTCAATGTTCCCAAAGAACTGGTGCCTCTGGGTGTCCGTCTTGACATATGGGAACAGGGACAGATTTTAATGAACCATAAAAACCGAGGTGTCTGAAATCACTGCTCTTTTCTGAAATATTAGGCCATAGCCAGCTTATCTTATTGACACATTTGCACATCACATGCTCTTTATTGTACCAAAATAAAAGTTATCTTGATTTCATTCCTGTGTCATTGCACTCCCTTTCACATTTGTATGCTGTGCTATAGCATGCAGCACAGCTAATGGGACCACTATTTTCAAAAAGTGACTCTCGCTGCTTCCTCTGGCCAAACACTTGGTCTCATAACACTACCACTCATTGTGTGCAGCACACAAACATAAACTGAACACACAAATAACATGTTTAAAATCCTACAATAGCAAAACTCTCTATAACACAGAAATTCTCCTCTTCCATACCAGATTTAACAGCCTAGTGCAACTAAGGATAAAACAAACAACAAAGCAAGAAAATCATTTCCACCTTTCATAGTTCTATCACAGTGCCAAGGTTGGTACTACTCATCCCTGCCTCAAAGTGATCTCTGCCAGAGCAGAGAGATGGCTTTCCCTTGCCCTTTCTGGGCCCAGTCCCCCGAGACACTGACTTCCATAAGAGCTATTGATACTCATCAAGAATGGACTTTTGTTAACAAGTGGTAGAGAAATACAATCCTAAAACTAGCAACTTTACTGACAACTAAGTGAAGGCATTAGCAGACTGATCCAATATATCCAGGTGACCTGCATTTACAATGTCAGTCTGCTGGGACCTCCTACCTTCTTCAAAACCCCACATTTGTTCCTAATCAACCTTCTTAGCTGCTTCTCAGATTCCTCCTTCCCATCGTTTTAAGGTAAATTCAACAGTGAAAAAGCTATGTTTCACTCTGTGCATTCTATCTGCTGTTCCCAGCAATTTCAGAGATGTCTCTTTTAGTGGTTTTGCTGTCATTGAAGTCTCCAGCAATTCCTTCAAATTTGAGGCTTTGGCTTAGTCTCCATCCCCCTTGACCCATTTATGACTTTCAGCAGTTCCCATTCAACACAACATCTTGATTCACACCATCTACTCTCCTCCTGCTACTTCAGTGACAGGGTCTTGTATAATGACTCTTGGAACACTTTTCTGTAAAGCACCATGACTTCTCCGTTGCTTCCTCCATTTCCTTCTCTATCCCCATTAAGTCTGGGATGAATTGTGTCTGTTTTATTTATTTGGTTTCCCATGGGAGTACATTATAAGGCTGTTCTGTTCTGTGCAAGTGGGATGAAAGAAGGGAGGGTCTCTGCCTGCCTGCTCCCAGCTGCAGCACACTGCAGGGGGTGGAAGTCACTTGTGGGAGCAGAAAACTCTTCCTTCCCCAAAAGCAGTGGGCTGTGCTAACTGGGGAAAAACCTTCCAGGCCACAGGAAAGCAAAAGTAAGACACACGGTAAGGAAGAAGGCAGGTGAGCACACTAAAACAGCAAGGAACTCTGTGGAAGCTATTCAAATCAGAAAGTCACCAAAATGAAAAATACTGACCCTGCAAGAGTAAGTAGGATTTGTTTTCTTATCATAAAATCACAGGATGGTTTGGGTTGGAAGGGATCTTGAAGATCATCCAGTTCCAATCCCCCTGCCGTGGGCAGGGGCACCTTCCACTAGTGGCACGTTCCACTAGACCAGGTGGTCTCAAAGCTCCATCCAATCTGGCCTTAAAAAACTTCCAGGGATGGAGCATCCACAGCTTCTCTTGGTAATCTGTTCCAATACCTCACCACCCTCACACACATCCTTAGAACAGAATAGATTATGTATTTTAATCTGTTCCTATTCAGAAGTTTGTGTTAACAGAGTTAACTGTGTCCTGGTCACTTCTAACATCCCTCAGTAGGTATTCAGGAAACCTTCTCCATGTTCTCACTTTCCAGGGTCCATGACATGGAGGCTGTATCCAGACATTGCCCTCTTGCTCTCTGGAAGATTAATTCTATCCATCAAGTCCCTCTTCCACTAATTTCAGTGAACACTACTCTCCCTCTTCAACTTCAAACCAATTCAGACCCTCTTCTGCCATGTATAAATTAAAATATTACATCTGTGACAATGTACGCACACCCACCTTGATCCTTCCCACTCTCTATATTGCTCTGTAGAACTGAAGGTGTACAGAGATAAACACACTTCCATTTAGGTCTCTACGCATAGGTGTCCATGGATGCACCAGTTGTGTACACTACCATTATGATGCAGATCTAGTCAATACAATCAGTGGATAGTGATTCAATTAATGTTCATGTCAATATCTAAGTTACAACCCACTGATCAAAAACATCACACATAGACAAGTCATTAGACATAATTGTCTAGTGTCACCTAGAATACCCATCCTATCTCCTAGCTGCCTGTGCAAAAGGGCATGGAACAAGTCTCCTGCCAGCCTGTGTGGCACCTCCCTGCCCACGAAGATGTCCCAGACAGCATGTCTCAAATGACACTGTATGCTTAGATAATTGAATTGAGCCCATACTGGTAAACAGCTGAACCACTGTTCTCAAGGCTTTACTGACCATACTGGATCTTAAGCTCCAGCCCAGTACACACTATAACGCTCAATGTAGGTGTCTTCACCTCAACCAAGTCACACCTGCTGCATCCTCCAGGACACAATGGCAGCCACTGGCAGCGCTTAGTGCTTTGTGGCTGTCAAAGTAATTCACCAAGTAACAACAGCAGAAAACACTTGCCTTTCTTTCATTTCACTATACAAACATTTACCTTCTAATCTTTAATCAAGATAGATAGTATCCATCCTGTACCTTGCTTGTTATGGAAGAAAAACTCACATCATTATTGTGTTATCTGACCAGAAATGAAGAATGGACTAATGTAATCAAGGAAATAAATAAATAAATTAAAAGTTTCCTGTGTTTTTGACTTAGAACCTCAGGAGAATCTAAAAGATACATGTAAAATGAGCAAAACCTGGAGATGCTAGATGACTCCTGAGATGAATAACAATTCATCAGAAAATAAGAAATTGAATTTTTCATCACATTGCTGTCTAATGTCCTTTAATCTGCTTTGACAATTTTACTACAACATCCAGAAAATCTCTTTAAACTGTACTTTAATAGATCTTCTCCAAGACAAAGAAAAAACCCAAGCACAAACTATTTCATTACAGCAAGCAAGGAAACTAAGCACCCATGGCAATTTTCTAATTTCATTTATGTCTTGGATTAAAATGTGACTCATGCGAGTACTTACATTGGCAACTACAGGAAAAAGGCTAATTATAAATTGTATCTCAATACTTTTGTCAAGTTAGATGACAAAGAGCTCCTTATTTTCAAATCTGATGGCAGCAGAGTACAAAAATCATCTTTCAGATACTGCTGACATCCATGTAAGTTAGAAAAAAACCAGTAACTCAGAGGCATCTCCATTTACTCACGAGGAATCAGACTACCACCACTACCATAAATTTTTTAATTTCTTCAACAACAGACATGGTCTAAATAGAAAGACATTATCTGGGCAAAAAATACCTCAAACGCTGCAAAAGTGGTGCTAGGGCAAGGTAGCTGACGGACAAAGTTAAAGCACAGTCTAAAAGGCTAATTAATCGGTAAGATTTTTGTTAGAAGGTCATAACTCAGGGAACACAGCAGCACATTCTCCCCACTGTCACGGCACACTGGGGGCCAGGTCTCCACCACGGCCAGGAAGAGTGGGCTACCTCTTCAAACTTTCCTCAATTAGTCTAAGATACTAACCCTGTTGAAATGTACCATTTCTGAGTGAGAGCAAGTAGGAAATACTATTTCTGCTAACAATCAGACTGAACCCGGCAGAACTAAAAACTCCAGTCAATAAACGGTATATACAAAGTAATTTTTTTTAAACATTAGTAATAGTATAATGCCCTGTTAATCCAACAGTACAGAGTTAGTGCCTGTACATCCTATATCTGATGCTTAGGTGTCTCAGCAAAAGATAAAGAATGTAAATAGAGAAATACTCCATTACAGATGTCCAAACTTGAAATCCTCAGAGTTTGCAGTAGAGCATTTTGGTTTGCAACTTCTTCTATTTCTTTGCTTATTTTGGCATGTGATTCACTGTAGGACTCTCTATAGAGTAACAAAATGCAGGTTTAATGATACTGCAGAACAGAGTAAGGGAAGATGCTAAAGATACATCCTTCAACTACAGCACAGGGCAAAGAGCCAGCAAATTTATGCCCAAATCCATGCACACTGTACATGGTGAATTAGCCCTACCTACTCTCTGGCCACGCTGGTGTTGTACAAGATTTGCAGTACATGTTCACTCTAATGATTACCTCCCAGTTACATGTAACAGGTACACTGCCTATCTACCCAAATACTCCAGCTAATCCATGTTCAATCTAGGAAAGCACCAAAACAGTAGTTCTACTGAATGCAGTAGATCCAGTAACAATGGTTAAAATTAAAAGGCTTTTGGATTCCTTCCTATTAGAGCTTCCTTTCATCAGCCAAAAAAACCCCAAACCTCAGACAACTGCTAAATCAAAGCATCTAATGTGAACATGATTCTACTACACAGTGTTTTGTTTCCATAACACAAGTCATGGCTGAAAAAGATACTAATTATGGCACTAGTGCAGCTGTATTAATTACAGCTGCATTAATTAGTGCAAATTTCTGTAATTTAACTAGGTTGGCACTTAAAAGTGCTTGTTCAATTACAATACATTTCAGACCTCTGTCCATTTTTTCTCAACAAGTTTAAGTTAGTGCTGTGGGGCTTACACAGGTATCCATTCAAAGGAGGTGATGTTTCATAAATGTTATGTCTTTAGCTGCCCTTGTGTTATCAAGGGAGCCAATAAAACTGGCTAGCAGGCAAAGCTCAACCTGTTCCATCTATTATCTGCTACAGCCCTCAGATCCCAGAATTTTGTCTCTCCTTTTGGGTCTGCCCTGACAAGTGTCAGTCCACAACATACTGAATTGCTAAAAAAAATTTTTAAACTCAAACCGATAATTTCAATAACAACCAAAACCCCCAAAATTTCCCTTTACAGACTACATGAAACAGGGTAGAAGAAAGAAAATGTCCAGGTCAAGATTTCTCAAATCCTGAAGATCTGCCGAGTTTTTAATTAGCCAATGCTCTTATTAAAAAAAACTCAACACTGCAACAATGGAGACATTTCCTGTGCAAAGATGGGGTAAAGTGAGCAGGAACCAGACCTCAGCACTTAGCTCTTTATGTGCAGTCAGGATCTTTTTGAGATTCCAATCCATTTGTGCCTCAGACAGTACATTCTGGCCAGCCCACACACTTTCGTTCTAAGTTTAGAGGTATTTAAAGTCTTACAAGTCTGCCCTATATATAAGGAAGAAAAACTGAAGAATAATCAATAGGATGAGCTTTTGCCTTCAATATTGTCATTCCACTGAGAGTAAAAGACAGACAAACCATATCATATTGAATTTGTACCACAACATTACTATTGGGGCACCACAGCCCTAACAGTGCCATGATCAAACAGACTGTGCAAGAACTGGAAGGGGTTGAGAAGAAAGACCACAGGAAAAAGAACTAGGGAGAATGTGAGGCTGCTCTACAGCAATACAGCCTATCTTTACTTTGGAGTTGGGATGCCAACTAGTAGCATGACTTTGACAGATGATTCCAGTTCTAAGTCCACAAGCAGCTAACAGGCTCTTTGTAAAAACTTGAGACTTTGGTACATACTTGAAGCATTTACTATCTAGTAACGCTCTATATTAATAAGAAACTGCAGATAATATGCTCATACATATAATTAAAATTTTAAAACCTCTGAATATCAAAACAGACATGAATCACAACCTATGTGATCATACTGTTTCATTAGAACCAGCGTTTTACATAGGTGTATATTCTCAGATGAATTTTTAACTAGACTACAATAACCAGAAAAGACAGAAAACTGAAGACACTTACTTTTCCATATCCACAACCTAATCTATTCAGATTTTTGCAGGTTGTGATGACTAATTAAGTAATTGTCACTGTCTACAGGAACATATGTTAACAGAAACTGTGTGCATGAGCATATACGTATATGTGTCCATGTGTGATACCCAAATTCATTTAACAGGTCTCTACAAAATATGTCTCTACAAAATAAAAATGTATCTATACAACAAGAGAAAATTAAGTAAAAATACTAATTCAGGCTTGACTGAAGAGGCAGTGAAGAGGCTAAGGCTGTGGAAATAGAATGAAAACTGAAAATTATTTAAACTCCAAGTAAATAAATCCTCAGGTCAGGAAAAACTCACTGATAAAATATTGTTACTGATTAACACTATACAAACTTTGCTTAACAAAATGATCACATAAATGTAAAAAAAGTATGCTGTCTGAAGATACCTACTGACCTGAGAGGAAATACAGGTTGTAGTGAAGTTTGAGACATTAATTGCCTGCATGTGGCACACACCCTACGTGCATATTGATTAGCCTCCTATACGAAATACAAAATGCATTTCCTGCATGTCAGCCAAAACACACATCACAGGACACTCAGAACAGCATAAGGGATTCAGACAATCATTTACATGCATCTCAATAGGCATTAGGTACCCTACTTCCCTATGTTATAAACCACTTATAACAATATACATTAATCAGTGGACAACTTAATGACATAGACATCTGTCTACTGTAGCCCTGATTGTCAGCATTAACTACAGCACTTAATATACTACAGATGATATGGTGTCTGAGCCACCAAGAGCAGCTGTTAACCACTGACCTGGCAATGAAGCAGCAGATATGGATATACCACCTGCTGGCCTGCTCCATCTTAAATGCAAGTAAAACTGTCATTATCCCCTGAACAGTGACTCAGAGAGAATATTCATCTATGCTGTCTGATAGCTTAACACTGTTTTAGATTTGAGTTGCATTATACTTAAGATAAGACTCCCTATGCCACTAGATATATATAAAAACTAAACATTAGTTTATAGTATTGTAACCCACATAAATTACATGATCAGGGTACTGCTACCAAAATCCACTTGTAGCATCTTCTGAATTGGCAGCACAAGCCACTTGCTTTTTCCACATTTCCACATTGTAAATCACAGTCAAATACCCAAGAAGCCTTCAGGTCACTCTAGCTTATCCAAAACCACAGAAAACTTCAACTATTATAGCACTCTTCCTCTAATGAAGCATAAATGTAGTGCACTCATTACTTAAAGAGGTAATGGGGCAAAATTTAATTGGCAGGAATCAGTTCAGGGATAACAAAGTCTGTGTGTACAAAGAAGTATGATTAATGTTTGCCAATCATAATACAAATTAGAGGCCCACAGTTCCAGGAGTAAAAACAACCCATATTACCTGTTTGTAAAGCACAGCTGGCTAGGTGATTTATCTTCTGTGATCAAAACAATACACTGACTTTTTGCTTTGTTATAATGATTCAGTTTCCCTCATTCAACATTCTGAACTGCCTAGAGCTAATTCTGCATGTTAGTTCAGTGGCAGCTTCCTCTTTCCTTACTCTTACCTTGTGTTGCTGTTTCTCCTGGAGTCTTGACACTGAAGGCTGTGGCATTAAGGGTCAACATGAAACCTTTAGCTTCACAGCACTTGGTTTGTTTCTGGCTATCTTTCTCTTTCCCAGATGAATAGCAATCTCAACTGGTTACTCAAACTGAAATTTCTGCCCAAAAGTGAAGAAAAGTATGAAGGAGGCTTCAAAATCACTAGCTGGTAATAGAGAACAACGTTAGCGTTAAATTTCACCTGCATTCCTCAATGAAAAAAGTACTCAAATGGTATTTATGGTGGTGACATTTTGTGCATCATAAATGAACAAATCTTTGCAGAACCAACACTGATATTCAAATGCAGTATGGAGCAGTACCAGCAGAAGGGGTAGTTCCGCCTGCTGGCACCATCCAATGCGTGCTACATTTCCAAAATACACTTAAGTTACAGGCATAGGCCTCCAGAAATGAAACCCTGAAGCAGAGACTGAGAACTGCTGCTCATGAGCATCTCCAGCTGATCAAAACCATCCCAGTAGAAAGGGAGTAAATGCAAGGGAAAAGATGAGGTGGCTCCAGTCAGTAAAGGCATAAGGTCAGCTTCCTGTGGGTAAGGAGGTACTGCTTAAGGAGGTTTTGAGAAGTCAAAAAGAGGCGTCTCTCAGGTAACTAGGTGGCCTGAGTAATGATCACAGCACTTGGATTCTTGCTATTAAAAAAAATAAATAAAAATTCTGATCAATTGGAATTTAATTGCAACACAGGACCAGTAGGCTTTTCCTTCTCATATCCAGATCTTGTAGACTAGCTATGGACTAGCTAGATGAATTTATTTATTCATCTGTGTCGCTGTCAGTTGTTGATTGATACCAAAATAAAAGAACTGAATATTAGCACATGCTCTCTCTCCCCTACAGAGATGAGAACGCAGCCCAATCCCACTTCCTCAGAAACCCAGCAGCCACAGGACACAATTACGGGTCAGTACAATGGAGCGTGCAAAAACTCTTTATAATCCTGTCACCGGTGAGACTCCAGAGAAATTTAATCTCAGACGGTCTGAAGAACAGATAACCAGAGATACTCAACTAACAATTTCCTAACAGAATCACTGAAGTTAGTGCCTTGCATCTCACACATTTATTGCCAGGGTAGAAAAGAAAAAAAAACTAACAGATTTGGAATTATTTTTTTTTAACTTCTGTAAATAGCACTAGTTGAATGAAAATAGAAGAAAAGTTTTAAAGGATAGTGTTCTCCTTTTTTTGTTTCCAGTATAAATGCCAGCGATTCATTAAAGAACATGTGCAGGGAACCAGAGCCAAAGCATTCCTACAATGGGAGTAAGTGAACAGGAGCTAAGGTCTGGTAATTATTTAGGACAAGGAACCCTTTCACCTTTCCATTTTATAGCCCATTTTATGACTGTGACATTACATGGGATACTGCTAAAAGGAAAAAAGAAGTGGTTATAACTACTGCATTAACCTAAGTTATGTACACAATACTTAAGCTCTTATTTTCTCTCTGCTTATTATCCTCTAGTGACTAAACCTCTCCTATTCTGAATTCCCACCAGGGTGTTTGCATGGAGCTTTATAAAAAAAAATCAAGCCACTACATACTGTACAGACTTGCAAGCAATATTAAGAGATTACTTTATTTGTAACAGCAGTAAAAAGCCTTAGTACTTCACAACTTGCTTGGCAATTTAGTAGAGTATCTGATCAAAACAATTATTTTGAAATACTGTAATTTTTCTGAAATTAATCCCCCCATAATTAATTAATACCCAAAACTCTAACTGTGCTTTCATTACAGGGTAAAGACTCTACAAAGAGTGTTTTTCTGAAATAACTGTAGCAGAATATGAAATAATTATTTCAGTACATTTCTGATCGTTGCAGAAAAAAGGCTGTCTTCAATGACTTGTCCTGCCTGGGAAAGATTTATTTATTTATGTTTTTGGACTCAACATTTAGTTTTTCAGCAATTAAAGTTTTTAAATGAAGCGTAGCTTCAGCTGAAAGAATGGATAGGACACAAAGGGTACCAAAACTTTCTAGCAACAGAAGTGCTGCCCTGCAGCACAAGTGGCATCAAAACCTCCTTCCCACAGTGATTGGACAAAACTCTCCCGAAGAGAGTATTATGAGCCACTTCTGTTGGGTGAAAGCATTTCAGATTTTTAGCCTTTTCCTTTATGCCTCCATGTCTCAACATCAGATTCGAGATTATAACAGGCAAGACAAGCCAGGTCACATTGCCAAACCAATTCACTACACACAAGGTACTAGTAACTTTTTTATTTTTTTTTTCTTTTAGACTTAACTGTTTAATTTAGCTATACCATTTACTATGGTATAGTTATATGTGAAACATCTCTATTTTTAAAGATCTCAGTATCATGAAGGCAGGCAAAAAATTCTGAACACAGGATTCTTCTCTGAAAGCACCTAACAAAGCAAGGAACTCCTCAGATAGGTAAGAGATGAAATATATGGTACTCTCCTGGTCCAGATCTTACTGGGAGGCTTGTTTTGTCATCAACACGCCAGAGACTTCTCTCAACTGTCACAGGAGCATCACCACAGAACATATTGATAACACTTGATTCTATACTGTTACATGCTTAAATAAGACCCTCAAAAAGTTAGTCCCAAAGAGCATAACACTATAACTGATGAGACAAAATAAACCATAAATAGCCAGAGATGCATCACTGAAAAACTATGAGTATCAAAGAAACAAATATCAGAGGAGACAATGTTTTGATGGTTGAGACATAGTTTTCAACCTTATTTCAGTAGATGACATGAAGTTTATCATCCAAGCTGCTGTTTCACACTACACAGGATGTCTATTTCACTGTTGAAAATTGTACACATGAAAAACACAGAACTGTAGCACTACTGTTATTAAAAGTTATTATTATCGAAAGCATGATGATTTTCATGTATGAAAATTTTACTTTGCATGTCCCATGTTTTGGAGGTTTGTTAGAGATAGCCAAGCCCAAATCAGGAGCTAGGAGGCACAGCTACTAAAAGAATGAAAGGTGACTCCAAGGATCCATGCTCTGTTGATGCACATTACAAGAGCAGCTCAGATTAAAGTGACCTAGTTGAAGATGTTTCTGCTCATTGCAGGGGGAGCTGGTCCAGATAGTCCCTTAAAGCTCCCTTCTGACCCAAACTATTTTATGAAAATGAAAACTCATACATGGTTAGTTTTGTTATTTAGCTAGGGATTAAATACACTAATTTACAACCGTCCAAAACTTTATGACCCACGCAAATGAACATATCCTGAATTAAGATGTCAAAATTCAGATAAAAATCTCTTTGAGATATAATAAAAACTTTGGGAAGTTTTCTTTTCTTGTCCCTTGCAGGTAGTAATACTTTTAGGAAAACTAAAATACATGCTGAAAGATTGTTTCCCTGCAACAACATGACTTTTGAATACAGAGTGAAATTTCCAAAGTCAGAAAAGGCCTAATGCTCAGCGCAAGTCAACTGGGACTCAGTGCCAGATTGTCATTTATGTTCTATTCTAATGAAAGAGCTTAATTATAGGTCATCATGGAGCATTCTCAACATTCAAACTTACTTCAATGAGGGTAGGAGGAGAACAGCCTGGTCAGGCTTTTTAGTTATTATTGCCACCCCCCCCCCCCCCCCCCGAAAAATAAATAGCAGAAATGTTGTGTACAATGCAAACTAATTACTTGTATGGGAAAATTAATTACTGTGATCCCAATCAGTAACAATGGTAAGCTGATCAGAGGGACTCTGTCCTCCCCAAACTGATTGAGCACATGAACACTAAATTAAATTCTAGCGGCTGCAACGTGCAAGCAACTTCCCACTCACTAGAAATCGTGCTACACCCAAGTGTCTGCAGTCAAGTACTGCTGTGGGAATACCAAAGTCCTATATTCATGGTAAAAAACACATTACTGAACTTGGTTTTCAACACTCACTGCCTCTCCCTGCAAGCAAGCAAGCAAAAGTGGTCAACATCAGACCTTTGTCACTCTCTTTTCTTTTTCCTGACATGCTATGAGCAAACCACAAAGCCTAAGTTCTTGCACTAACAAAGAGCTGGCAGCGCCAGCTCTCAACTCCAGTCAATAGGCAGGCAGGCTGCTCTAAAGTCCCCGCACCAACCAATTTGAGATGCATGAGCTCCTGGCAGCAAAATAATTATTTCCTCAGAGGTTCTTATTGTCTCCAGCACGCCATGAATTCTGTTCAAGTTCAATGTCAATTTATCACTCTACATTACTAGCAGCAGCTGACATCACGGGTGCAATTGTTAAAGAAAAGGGAAATTATTTCTGCCCTCATACATTTAGACTCCCTTCCCCCCAATAAGTGCAGTGAAGGGAAAAAGCTTTGAGCAATCTGAAATCATAGAATGACTCCTTCTATGAAAGCTTTGTACTTGTCCAGCAAACTCCTCTATCTACCACTGCTGAATAATATCAGGTACCAGAGAGACCTGAAAGGGAATAGAGAGAGGAAGTATGTCCTGCAAAAAGGTAGTACTTTCAGAGTACAATTTATTTTTTCCCCCCTTTAACAGGCAGCACATTCTTTGGGCTTGATACAGCAGGGTGCTGAGTGTGGTGGCCCCTCTCTAGCAAAGCATGGTAGTATGTGCTACTTAGTAACCACAAACTGGTACAAAATAAAGTCCTCTGCTGAGAGAAGACCAAAAGTGCCAGCACCCCACAGGATGGAGCCCACTGCCTTCATGTCATGACCCTGACAGACTGCATGATATGTGATTTTGCTTGGAATTTTTTTTTAATTAATTTGAGTAGTAGTTGGCTTAAAACTAATCAGATCCTCTAAAAAAACCAAGGGATATCTTACACAAGGTGTGTTAACCTGTGTCAGTACGAAATTATTTTGCCTTCATCTGCCATCAATATTCAACTCCAAAAAGCAACTCGAAAAGCCACCATTTCAACAGAAAATTACAACATCATGAGAGACAAGACTCCTTTCAAATAATAATTCCAAATATATATAATTTTTATCAAAGGAATTATGCAACTTTTCATCAAAAAGATTAAATTAGTATCAGACCAGTTTTTAAAAATTCTTCATAGAGTCCAAAAATTCTGTACCTACCATTGAAATCTTGCAACCTGTTTGACAATATAGAAACCTTCCAAAATGGTGTAAGCATGCACTGGCAATACATGAGATGGAGGGGAGTTAAAGGGTGACAAGACTGAATTTGAACCACCACTAAAAAAGAAAACATCTGTTTGATTCAGTGTGCTGAAACCTGCAGTGTGCATGGCACAATCCCACTGGCAAGCAGCTACAGCCCAGCTGGTGGTACCAACTTTTCTGCCTGGTGCCCAACAGCAGGACAAGTGGCGGTGGGCACCTATTGAAACATCTTGAGACAACTTCTTTACTGCAAGAGAGGTCAAACACTGGAATAGGTTGCCTGGAAAGGTTTTGGAGACCTGACAGTACAATATGCTTACGTGTCCACTCACTGTATTATTGAAATATGACCAAAGGATCAAAAGTTTTCGTTATCTTTCAATACCAGTTAACGTCACAAACAGCACAGAAATTCTCTTCTGTTAGGAAATTCATCTCCATGGTTTTTGAAACTTCAAAGATGCATCATTATTGATCGCCTAAGCTAACATTCCATCTCTTAAAGGCCTTTTTTTTTTTTTATGTTCACTCTGGCCAGATTCTTAAGCAGCAGCTTTACCTGTGCACAGGAAGTTTTAATAACCTAAGATGTCCACCCTGACTCTGTATTTAGCACGACAGGCTAAAACACTAAATTCATAAGTACTTGAATGTTTGCCACTTTGAATCCTGCATGACACATCCTTCAAGGCAGCCTGTGACACTCCAAACTGCCAAAGTGCTCCTCTGCCATCCTGCAAATCCCTCCTTTGCTGCATGTTCCCCAGTTCCTGAACCTGGGACTGGGTCAAAAAGGCAGCAGTCACAGCAAAGCTGTAGTACAGTACTGAACATGGTCCTGAGCAAGTCCTTCTGGGGCAGGGAATTTGCAGCACATGACTGTATTATCAGAAGCTCTACTGTAGTAGAAAGGGGAAGCAAACTCTACATTACAGGTCACTCATTCTGGCAACTGAGATGTCCTTCACATGTAACCCTAGCAGTGCCCTCCCCATGTGAATGTCTGCAATTAATCATTTACATTTCCAATAACAAATTGCACACCCAAAATGTCCTCACTGACCGTCCTGCTATCCTGCTAAGATTCACTGGCACAGTGGGAATTTACTGATCTGCCATTTGGGCTAATGAAGTAACTGAAACTGTTGTCATTTTCACAGTGGATCAGCACTGGAAAGATAAAATGCTTTCTGCCATGAGATTTCAAGTTACTTGGAAGCACAGCAGCAATAAGATCCAGAAAAATCATGTCCTCTTCCAGACCTGGACAACAGTACTGCCATAGCAATGTATACTTCTGCCCACAGCCAGAAAACACCCAATCCCCATCTCCTCCTACGTGTTTTTGGATCTCTGTCCTTTCCCATGCCCACACATATTCTCCAATTTCTCATTTTCATACAACCTCCCCAATAGATTATCACCCCTAAGCAGCATAGTCTGTCTCAAGTCTTGCCCTCATCCCCCAGAAATCCAGTTTCTTCTGGTCTTCTATACTACATCCTCTCTACATGTAAGCTAGGAAACCTCTGCCTCTACCCAGTCTAAGTACACAGCTGAGTCCTAACAGAAATTAGAGATGAAAGACAGGTCCTCCATTCCAATGGATAAATCTAGCCCTAATACAGCCCATGTAAGCCAGGGCTGTAACTGCCTAAATTCCTGGTCATTCTGCAACTGGAGCACATCCACTATAAACATAATCCAAAAAGACTCTGCTGAGAACATGTTAACTGCAATTTCTCAACGCCACATAATTACACCAAATTGCTGGTTGTGGGAGAGCGACAGGCGACACGTACACTGCACTTCTACCCTTGCAGTTCAGGTTTTATATTCAAACTCTAGAGGCAAAACTGGTTTTAAACAAAACCAAAACAGAGTTTGGGCGGGGGGGCACGAAATATGTCAACCCAGGGCAGCAACAAGCATCATGTCACAGGGGACAGTGCCAGGCCCCCATCACAGACAGAGGCGTCAGCCCAACCTACTCACCTTCACAGTCAGTCCAGTGTACCTGCAGCCTCCCCCTAATACAGAGACCCAGCTTGGTGGAAGCTCTGCCTGCTAAAAACCACCCATATCTTCCCATTTTTTCCTTTTCATACTCTGTGCTACTTACAGCAAACAGAGCTTAAGATGAAGGAATGGAACAAGTTGAAATAGTATGGGCATCCACTGGAAGAGCATGGTGGGGAGCTGACGGACAGCCTGAAGGTCTGGGACTCTTATGCAGAGGATTCTTATGCATACCTGATGACAACATAAAGTAGATTTATCTGCATTCCTTAAAGTAAATGGATAATACCTTATTATGAGGGGGGTGCTATGTACCTGTCAAAACCAGAAACGTAGCATTTTGCCTTGCTATAGAAAAGCAAATTCATCCCTTTGTTATTTTTCTTATCAGCAGTTAGAGAATTAACCATTAGTACTACAGCTTATTAAAAACAAGCAATAAAATGTAGACAAAACCAAAATACATATATGCTAGTATACTACTACTACATATGTAGTACTTATTCTTGAATTAGTTAATAATGTCATTTCTCAGGTTACAAGAGGCAACTGGGAAATATCCCATTTCCCACCAAATCAAGGCTTTTGATGTATCAACTTAGTTTAGTCATAGCCAGCCCTAAAATTTGTAAAGAGATAACCACATAACAAGGCAAATATATGTCACAGATAAGTTAATTCGCAGTTACGTTATGGAAGAATTTTACCTTGCAGATGAAAATAAATTACAAATACATTATCATTCCAAGTCAGCAAGACCTTATGAAAGAAAAGACAAGCCAATTCTTTAGACTAAGAACTAGCTGCTTTATGAAGAATAAACTGTACCTCTACT
Source organism: Pseudopipra pipra (assembly GCF_036250125.1). Lineage (NCBI taxonomy): Eukaryota > Metazoa > Chordata > Aves > Passeriformes > Pipridae > Pseudopipra > Pseudopipra pipra. The sequence continues at coordinate 66,501,880 of NC_087551.1, forward strand.
ACGAAAAAAATTAACAAATAAATATTGATGACTTGAAAAACTTTATTTGAAGACTTTAGGCTTGACCTAAGGGCTGTTCTTACTGTATTATAGCCAGGGCAATGCAAAGGTACAAAGATGACTCTACTGCAGAGAAAAGAAGCTAAATTGTATCTCCATTGAATACTGGCTTTTGTCTCTCTCATTTTTACACACACTGCATTTCTCTAGCTCTTTTCATACAAATAAGACTAAAAAAGACAAGAAGAAAAAATAAAATATGGGATATTCAATAAATTGCAATAATTGCAAGATAGAAGATGTATAAACCTGCACCTCAGCAAAATCTATTGCTTCTCCTTCTCACCACAGCCTTTGACAGAAAGTTGATGTGCATTTGAAGTATGTATCGATTAAACATTTTGGCAGTAAAAGGAAAAGTCAAACCAAAGGAAACACTATTGGAACACATGCTGAAATATCATTTTCACCTCTGGTTAGAAGTAACACAAGAGGTTCAAAGCCAACTTGTATCTGTATAAATCAGCTTTGCAGTGTGATTCATGCAACACTTTAGTGTGTATTTAGGGGAGGAAATCCAATTATTTCTATCAGATATTCTGTAAAACACAATTTAAGACAGTTCTGAGATTAAAGAAGCTGAAGTCTTTTCATATGCTATTGACAGGTGGTGTTTTGGTTTTGGTTTGGGTTTTTTTAACGTATGGGAAAACCCTTCAGCCATCAAGGCACCCAGGCAGCTGGAAAGGCAAGCATTCTTCTAACCTGGATTGTGTAACAGTTGGTTAAACCTATTTCTAACACTAACCTCCAAGATAAAATGCAAATACAACATCTCTGATTACTTACGATTGTTAAAGAAACCTATAATTTTAGATTTTGGTAGTTTATTGGCTTGGAGTCCTGGCCAGAATCTAGCATCAGTCATTATTTTGAGATGCATCCTGTTACCCTTAAGCTACATTCAGAAATATTAACTTGCTTTCATTTTCCTTCCTACATTTACAGAGAAAATGTGATTGTTGTGTATGTGTGAGCACTCTTAAGAGAACTTTAGTGAAGTTCTACAGTGAAGTTCTAGATGTATAGAGAGACCTGCCTCCAGAAACCTTTCCATCAAATCCATACATTACACACAATAAAATCTTGAGTAACCCCACTTCACCTCAATGATTAAAAATACAATCAGTCTTTCTCTACATGACAGAGGAACACAGGCTGGGAGACAGCTGTAGCTGCTGCTGGTGGCCTCTGAATAATCCTAAACGGACAGGGATTATATTTATCATCCAGATAAATGAAAAAAATATTTATTTCTCTCAACTGCAGCAATAGAAGCCACAACCTTTAGAAGCAGAACGTGTAGTTTAGAATACCTCTGTGGGCATTTAACTCAAGTTATGGGAAATCTGCAAGAGAGACTGATTGTTCCTTGGGTTTTGTTTAGAAATTATCTTCTTAAAACAGCTTGGTTTTGGGAAATCAAAGAGACACTTGTAGAAGTATGAGAGCAATAAGATATGACAAACTCGTTATTAAAAGGAGAGAAGAGTGAAAGCAAGCATGAAGATAACAAGGTGATCAAGAAGCATGCTAGAAAGGACCAGAGAACCTAGAGAAACAGAGAGCCAGGCACAGAGGTAGAACAAGAATACACAGAAAGCAGGTCAAGACCAGGAGTTCACAAGACAGCCAAAAAGTACAACATTTGAAAGAAAATCAGAGACTGAACATGATGACCCATATAATCTTCACCCTACTGCCGAGCAGGGAGGAACCCCAGGAAAGGTTCTCCTCACCGATCACTAGATAATCTTTTCTCTCAGCAGGTGGGTTTCTCTCTGACAAAATAAGAGCCTAAGGGATGGATCCAGTCTTATTTATTAACACCCTGACAATGGGACGTCCAGCATTTCCAACTTGTTCTGGTTGGACCCTGGGCACAAAATCACTTCTTCCTACACTGCAGTCATCACTGAAAGCGGAAATCACATTTCACCTGATTCAAACCCCTCTGAAGCGAAGGAAAAGATTCCTGCTACAAATTACAGTGAATGTATGTATCAAAAAGCACAAGGAAAACAAGATATTGTCTCAGACTCGGCCTCGGGCTACTATTCGGGTGATGGGACCTGCACCCCTCCACAGCTGCCTGCCCCACAGCACTGGTTGCACTGCCTCTGCAAGTCTCTTCAGGTGCTCTGAAGCTCAGAGCACTTTAAACTCTTACCTTGCACAAAAAATAAAACATATATACTTTGAATTCATCTTGCTTTGAAAGAGAACTTCAGGGCATTTTATAATTAGCTACTAGCCCAGGGAGCCAATGCTGCTGTATATCTAGACAAACAGATACTTTTATAATATGGCCAACTATTTGGGAAAAGTATCAACTAGAATAAATCACTGTTTTCCATTGGTGCAGGCTGATTATCTTGATGCCCCAGGACTTGCAGCAGCCTGAAGACCTGCATTAGCTACAGACCAAGCAAACTCAGTGCCCAGCAGCTTTAATGCTAAGTAACAGCATTTAACATTACTTCAGCCACAGCAAAGCATGGCTTTGGAGAACTCACTGGACAAACAAGTAGTGGAATGATACTGGATAGGTAGAGAAATATCCAGTTGCTAAAAGTTCCTAACAATACTGTATTTATTACTGACAACTATTGCAATATGGCAAATGCTTCCTGCACATGTGATCCTTGCTTACAAAGCTCAATCTTCTCTGATGCAAAATACAAAAAAAAAAAAAAAATAGGAAGAAACAATGAGGGGAAGACAATTGTTCTTTCAGATTACAACTGGTTTTGACATGGTCATCTATTGCATTTCAATAGCATCAAAGACAGTAAATCACTTCTACTACAAAAAAATCCACAAATATATACTTTCAGGTATATAATATTTCTTAGAAGTATTATTTGTCTTTTATTCCTCTCTCAGCATGCATATCACTTCACCAGTCTCCCTCCTATTTCCTTTCCCTCTGGAAGAGAACACTTCCTGCCTTGCCATAGAAAATATGAAACCTTTGGAACAGAAAAGCTCATTTTTCCACTTCATCAGATGCTGCTGCTGTTCAAACTCATCTCAAGAAATACTGCCTGTGTTAGTGGTCTGCACACTATCTTATTTTCCCATGCCAAGAAATCAGCTAATAATGCCAGAGACAGAATTTCTTCCTGCTTCTGTTGAGTTCACGCGAAAGTCAGCTGTAAACTAGCACGATGGTTGTTGTGTAAAATCACGTAGAAAGCAGAAAAAAAAGGGTGATGCCAACTTCAGTAAAAAGAATCTCTGTTCTCCTATGTAGCCCTTCGAGATCTCGGGGGAAAAAAAAGGCAAAAAAAGCAGCTGTAGGAAAGTTATTTTAAATTGCAAGCACAAATCAGATTCAGAATCCAATATAACCCATAGCCCATCTGTGTCTAACATCAGAGGCTCTGGCCACTCTGTTATTTTACTACTTTTGCTAGGGATGCTGCCACAGCAGTTTCACACGTTCTCACCCACTGGTTTGCTCTATCACTACCAGTGCAGGCCTGCTCATATCACAGCATCAACCTCTGGCTCCCACTATAGGTACTCTGGCACTGAGGGCTCTGTTGAGCAGTGTTTGAGGTGGGGGTTTTTTCGCAGGAATTGGACCCCAAACACCAGCACTGAAGCCTGGCAGCACATGACTCCCAAAATTTGACCCAGATGTTGATTCACAAGAGCCAAAACCAAAAGACAGAAAGAGCAGAGGGGAAGTTCAAAGCCACATCTGGCTGCCACCTGGACAGATGAGCCTGGAGAAGGCACTCCAAAGACGTGCATATGGAGTGCAGATAGAAGCAGCAACCAGTTTGGTCTTGTAAAACCTCCTCTGGCAAATGCTGATCCCCAGAATGATACAATGGATTATTTAGGCTTGCTTTGTGATCTTTACAGTACCCAAAACTTGTATGCAGGCACACAGGACATGTTTAGTCAGGCACTGAATGCATCCAGGTGTCTATAGTTCACTAGTTATTTCCTTCAGAGAAATGTCTTTATAATAGATGACAACTTCCTTTTCAGTAAGCTTTACATCATATGATCTGTATTCAGCAGACAAGAACCAACAAGTGGGATGAGTTACAGTTCCCCTTTTTGGGGAAGGGGAAAAAAAAATCACAACTTTTTACTTAGAATACTTCAACAATGCAGAAACTTGTCTGATCTGTTATGCCTCTTTCCTCAAAACACACAACAAGGAACCTCCCATCAGAGAAGTAGCCAAACCAAGGGAATGTTCCAAAGTTGTCGGTAGCAGCATGGCTCTCTTAAGACTAAATAGTATTCAATTTTGATAAAGATAGAAGCTGCTGATTTAAATATTCTGGTGGGTAACAACCAAATTTTATAGGACCACTGTGGAAATTTTTAAATGAGGTTTTAAACCTGCTCACTAAATTTCATGTTTGATTTTTTATCACTGTTGTTTTTGTGGCTGGTTGGTTGGTTTTTGGTTTTATTTTGAAATAAAGATTAAAGAAAATCCTCACCTTGAATATGAATATTATGTGCAGTTTTGGTCACCACAATAGAAGAGAGATTAAGCTCTTAGACAGGAGGACAACAAAGATGGTGAAGGGCCTTGAGGGGAAACCGTATGAGAGGCATCTGAGGTCATTTGGTCTGTTCAGCCTGGAGAAGGGGAGACTGAGGGGAGACCTTACTACAGTCTACAATTTCCTCAGGAAGGGGAGAGGAGAAGCAGGCACTGATCTCTTCTCTGTGGTGACCAGTGACAGGACCTGAGGGAATGGCCTGAAGTTGTGTCAGGGGAGGTTTAGGTTGGACATTAGAAAAAGTGTCTTCACCCAGAGGGTGGTTGGGCACTGCAACAGGCTCCCCAGGGAAGTGGCCACAGCACCAAGCCTGACAGAGTTCAAGAAGCATTTGGATGATACTCTCAGGAACATGGTGTGACTTTTGGGGGTGGTCATGTGCAGGGCCAGGAGTTGGACTCATTGATCCTTGTGAGTCCCTTCCAACTGCATGTTCTGTGATTTGTAAAACTGGAAAACTTGTACTGGGACATAAGAAAAGTCCACAGAACTCAAGATTTCTCAAGATCTAAAAGGAGCATCACTGCTAACCCAGAGCTCAGGTTTTGCACAGACGGTCTCAAAAGTTTTTTCTTTAACTATCAACATTTGCAGCCACTACAGCATCAGAGAGCAGGAGAACCCACCTTCTCTCTACTGACTGGCAGAATTAATTTGATTAACTTATCGACTTATGTTTTATATTCTTGAGAGACTGCGCATGTTCTTTTTTTCTTGTAGGGACATTAAATTATTAGAAAAATCTTTTGCTAAGTGTATTTGGCGAGATAACAAACCCTTATTAGAATTAGCTACAATACTGCAGCTAAAGACAAGTGAGATTTTTCCTTTCTCAAATTTATAGTTTTACAATTGCATATGTCAATTAAGATTTAACCAAGATTTAGCGGGCAGTAGCTGAGGGTAATTACTGCAAAGTCATTGAGGTAAAGATACAAGCTGAGTTAATTTTATCTAGACATTTTGTACAGCATCTATGTTCTTTATGCAACTTTGTTGCTTATTTGCAAGATACTAGACTAGGATGGAGGATGGTACTTCCATGTTATGGGAAATTTTATCATATTTGTTATTAAAAACCCCCACTTTTTATTTATCTATGGGAAATCTTAATGTATTTTCCTTTTTGGACTCTCATACTGTCATTTATGGTACCACAATTCCAAGTTAGATTTCCCAAATTCAGTCTAGTTCCTGAAGTAAGAAGCATATTTACAGACCTCTGAAACTCTTGGTAGGAGACATATTTCTGAGGCTTTGAGGTAATACTTGCAAAACACATTATTTTAAAGGCTTGATCCTTAAAAGTGCCCCATGTTCTTCCTGACCTAAATGGCATTTGAGAATATGAAACATTTCCTCAGAAGATGACTGTATTTCAATGGTTAGATGCTAGGCATCTATCTAATAACACATATTGATATTCATGTGATGGTATCAAAAAGTGAAGATATATGAATACAATATTGACAACAATGACAATTTGGGATATAGTATCTGTGGGTTAGGATAGGCTATCAGTGCTCCCAATGTCAACAATTACTTTAACAGTGGAAGGCAAAAGCAAGCAGAAGATGACACTTCCCTCATCCTCAGTTGGGTGGCTCCATGGTAGAGTTACAATATTTAAGTACAAAATAGATCTGTGTGTTACTAGATACACACTTAAGTCTGGCATGTTGCCAGACATCAGCTGGATTGTAGGACATCTCACTGTGATTTGTTTTTTTGGATGTGTGACTCTTGGCCAAACTGGAGCAAGTTTTCATTATAAAAGTAGATGGTGTCGCTCAGCCTCCACACCAGCGGAGTGCTGGTATCTCACTGAAAACTCTAAAGGGCTCTGCAGTTACAAGACTACCATTAAAGCTACAAGAATTATTAAATGAGATAAGTCTAGTACTCACTGCTGCTTCTCCATAACACAGACACTCACCTGAACTTACCCAAAATTGATAGAAATTAAATCTGAAGGAACACATTACCTGTTAGCAACAAGGATTAGGTCTGACAGCTTTCCACAACATTCATTCATCAACGTGAATGTTGCAGAACTGCCTTAGTGTTACTCAGCATTGGAAAGATCCTCATCTGTCTCTAAGTATGAGGCAAAACATAGGATTATTTTTGCAATCTTACTGCTCTGAACAGTTGCATTAGCTGTAAAACAGCCCAGTATTATCACACAGCAAGGCAGCATGAAATATAGTAGAAGTATAGGGGCTCAAAGAAGGAAATCAAGGGGTATTTAAAACACCATTTAGTTGATTTACCTATGGCATGAAGCACTGTCATTTAAAAATCTCTCTTGGAAACATCTCTTCTCCAAATAAATGTCTGCATTGGAAGAGATTTTTTACTAAAAGGCTTCTAAATGCTGCCATTAAAAACAACACATTAAAATCAATTAAAAGGTTTTATAAAAACATCCATCTTCTTTCTCATTTCCTATGCTCTTGCCAGCATATTGCACCCTTTCATACTCCTGCTAAAGCCAACAGTGTTTTTCCGCAATTCAAATAGCACAGAAGAAACAATATTCTAGCTATTACAACAAAACCTTGTTCTAGGCACTACTCAAACATTCCCAGATAGGGCTAGGGGTATGTGCATGTATGCATGTGTGTGCTTTCATTTAACTCTAGGGCTCTCTTGTATAACATACATTTACCTTGTGTATGTGTTGGGGAGGAAGTAGATTGAGTCTCATCAGGTAGCATTTGTCAAGGATTTTTGATTCCCTCATAAAGACAAAGAAAGCAGGCTATTACTATTAACTTAAGAGTGGAATGCATCCCACCTAACTTAAGCCATCAAAAACTACCTGTCAGGTCACTTCTCACTCTTCCACGAAGAAAAGGGAAAGGCACATATATTTATTAAACATGTACCCAAACTCAGAGCTTAGACTAAATAAATTTAAAACAGAAAATTCACATTTGCAATTTGTCAATGAAATTTTTTTACTTTTTAGCACTTTCCAGCTTCCAGGAATAACTCATGCTCCCGCTTGTGACAAGTCTGCTTCAGATAGCTTAGCTTGCTTATATGATATATTTGCATCAAGAAGAAAGGGCTATCAACTGATTGCTGCACCATGGTTGGTATTTTGAGATAGCCAAAAAGAATGGACTTTACCTTCATCTTATTCCTTCTTCACTTTTTTTTATTTTGGCTAACCTTTGGGGAACTGAAGTTTTATTCCTCTCTTCCAGCATGAAGATGTATATTTTAAGCTGCAGTTCTACACAAGAATAAAAATATGGCTACAAAGAAAACCTCTCAAGCCTCTCTCCATCAGCACTGGGAGGCTGACGGTCAAAAGCATCGTGCATTGAGGCCGTTTAACAGCACAAAAAAAAAAGAAAAAAAGAAAAGGTGCAAGCTCTGCATTATTTTTCTGCTTAGCACATGAAAAAGAAGCAGCCAGAGAATTCTCAAAAAGCCAAATTTAAAATTCATTTTAAATCGCAAACTAATTTAACAGTTCCACTTGTAAATCTCAGAAATTCATCACGTGTTGAGAGTTTGTGTGGTAATTTGAAAGACATGCCATTCTCCATTCATAGCCAAGCAGTTGGATTATCTGCTTTAGATGAAAAATTCCACTCATTCACAGCCTTGGAGAGCAACTGGGGCTTCCATAAGAAATAATAATTAGAGTGGGGAGGGTGAGACTTCAAGCCAGTGCTACTCTGCTAATTTAGTCGAATTTCACCCATTTGTTTTAGATGCAATATCTGCTCTCAGGCTGGTAGGCAAAGAAATACATACCTCACACCCAGTTCATTTATTGTTTGGCTATTAGGACATTGCCATTGTTTCACATTTGGGGGGTGGGAGGGGAGGGAAACCAAACAAGCAACACACTACTTTCTGTCCGGTGTTTTCTTTTATCTTTCAAAGCAGCTACAAAATGCTGCTTCGCTTCCTCATGCACCAGGTCTTTGCTACATTTCTGCTTCCAAATGCTCACAATCCTATGAAAAAGTCCTCAGGGCCCCTGAGTTCACGTAGTATTTTGTGACAATACCTTATTTTAACACAAGATATTTAAAAGCTCAGAGCAGGTCCCAAGAGGCAATTTCCCAGCAGCTTAGATTAAGCAACAGAGGGCCGGGGCGGCAGAATTTGGCGGCAGCCAGGCTGTTGCAGAAGCCTGGATGCACTTACACAAAAGCATCATCATTCTTTCAGGCTCGAGTTTTATCAATGAACTGAGTGGATTCCAGGCGCTGTTCCCCCGTTGCCTAGCGGAGGGACACTCACTAAGGCTTTAATCACAGTTTAGGTGCCACAAAGGAGGGAACCAGAAGACCACGCTGCACAAAGCAGCCCAGCAGCACATCAAAGATGGGGGAGCTACAGCAGTGCCCCGTCTCCTGTACGCGGTCACACCCGGCAACAGCCGCCAAGGACAGTGCTGCTCTGCTCACGGGAAACCCCTGGGGGGGTAGGCCAGCCATGGTCTGGGACGATGCTCTAATCCCCATCACTGCTCAGAGGGCAAGGGCATGGGGGACTCTGTGGGGGCAACCAGAGCCCACTGCTCAGAGTCTTGTACCTGCCCGTGCACAGGAACGATGCCTGTGCAAAACATACCCTGCACCAAGAGAAACAGAAAATAGTAATCTTAAGTGACATTTAGACCTGAGATAGAAATCCTCCATCCCTTTCTTTATTAACTCTGACATTTTGGTTTTGACAAAAAGCTAAAAAAAAAAAAAATCACAGATATTAGAGAGACAAAGGATGTTTTAGATCATCTGTGCCTCCCTTTTCCTCCCATCATCAGAGAACAATCTCCTCTATGTGGGTTTGGAAGGGCTTTCTGTGATTTAGTTTGGATGGTATCTCTTCTTCTGTGAAAGATCAGTCTACATTCAAATGGGTATTACCATCAAGCCCTGTTCTTTATTTTACCCAGCTTTTGTATCTATCCTATTAGTTCTAATTATGTCTTTTTTGAGACATCTCAAATGCCTTCTGCTACAGCACAGGAAAGTAAGACTTTCAGGTTTTGTCCCTTTAAAATAAAAATGAGTAGGACACACAGGTTAGTTGGTACATGTTCTTTCACATCTTTCAGTGTTCCTACCCCAAAATAAATATAATCTCTTTTCTAAGAGCATATTGCAAGACAACACAGAGTTAGGAACTTTGCAGAAAAGATAATATCACAAAAGCTTCTTGTAAAGGCAGGAAGGAGAAAAGCTAAATAAAAAATAGCGAGCTTGTGGGGGATAAATCTATCTTTGACATACTGGAGGGTAGAGATCTCTTTCAATGCATTTTGAGGCTAATTTTTATCCTAAATCGGTAAAATTCAACTCAAAATATTGGAAAGTAATATTTTATTTAGGAAGTTAATAAATCTTATGTTAAGCATATTACTATAGCCCATGATGAACAAAGAGGTTTTATGTTGAAGCTAGTTTTCATGAGTATGCCATGTCACTGTACACAGATACCAAAACACTTGAGAATTACGTTCTGGTTTTTTACCATCTTCAGACACCACATAAGATGTGATTGTTGATTCTTCCTACCTCTGTAGTGCCAAACTCTACAAGTTTCACAACAAAACACACATTTTTCCATAATGCTCCACATTGATCTTTATTTTCTATATGCTGAAGTTAATCTTTTTCAAATATTTCAGACTGAAATTTCAGGTTCATTAACTGCAGTGAACATTAGTTTGTCAATTATTGTCTCTTTGTCCAAATAACAGTCTGCTGTAGATTTCTGTACCCTGAAATCTGAATCCTAGTCTTATTTATCTGGGCTTATGAATGCATATATTAGTCTATCATATCAAGGCCAGACCACTGCATTTATAGATAGCTATTTGACTCTGACAAGGGAGAAATTTGTGTTCCATCTCTTAGGCGGTAAATATACCAGTGCCCCAGAGACATGGAACTGAGACATAGAACAGACATCTCCACAAGTTAAGGAGGATGTGGATGTGCTGCAAAGGATGTGATCTGCAAAGTAGGCAAAAAATGTACTTGCAGGTACATCTGGATCTGAGGCTGGACAAAAACCTTCTGCCCAGGTTTGTTATTACCTTACCAGGTCAACTTTAAAATGTAAAAACTCTAGAAATACTATGTTCATAGAAAAATTAACTCTCAATTTTACCTCCTTTAAAAGGGTACAGTCTATTTAAAACTATGTCAGAGACCATTCTTATTGTGGCAAGTGATTCCAATGGTACAAAAATTGAAGAAAGGTAGTGTAGCTGTCAGCAGAATGGCTTTTCTCAGTTTTGGGGTTGAAGCATGTGCATTTATGTGGTCAGTTAAAGCAATGAATATTTCAGATGCAATCCTAGAATACCTACCCATCTGAGCTCGGTATTAATTTAAAAAGTCATAACAGTCAAGGGATAATTGCATATAATCAGGGAATGCAAGCAAACAAGGAGGTAGCTTATTTACAGAGACTATTCTGTTGGCAAGAAAGAAAGCATTACCAAAATTAAACTAACACAGAACTTGATGCCAATATTATACATAATTCAACAGTGTCCCAATTACACTGCCCTTTTATGTTTTCTTGAGCTTTCAGCAAGAGTTGGAAGAGACTCTTCTATATCTGTGTCATGGCTTTCTAGCCTCTAACTCTCCTTGCCAGTCTGTATTTACAATACAAATTAGAAGCATCGATAAATATCTTTTCAGTTTTTTTCATTAAACAGTCCAAGTCTCCTGATATAGGGCTGGTTTTTGCATCCAAGGGGGAAAATCCGAAGCAAACCTGGGAAATGCCTTGCTCAAGAGGCAGGGACTGCATGTCAGAACATGGGTTAAAACTGAAGAAGCTTTGTTCTGTGTTCATACCACTACCTTGTAATTATCCCACTACAGCATTAATCTTGCCAGATACAAATAACAGATTTCAGTATATCCTTGCTAAGTTAAAACTGCTCTTCACTAGAGGAGATACTGTGCCTCACATGGTTTCCTCTGCAGCTGGAAGATCCACAGCCCTGAGCCCACGATACCGGAACAGCAGTGCAAAGCCCTGCTCGAGGCTGCTGCCACAAAGACATCATCTACAACCCAATGGTTGCCACATTGAACAATTTCAATCGCAAAACCCAACTCTTAATGTAAGTTTGTATTTAACTTTAATTAGACATGTTGCTTTTGTAAGACATTCTGTACAAATTAAAGCCATGGGAAAACAGACCAAGCTCACTTCTGCTCCTCTGAGCCCCTTCAAGCCTGCATGTTTAAGTAGGGCTGAATAACTCCATGAGAGCCCAGAGAAGTCAGGGGAAATGATACAGGCTAGTGACTCCTCCCAGCAGGCACCAAAAAGCCACTGTGCTATTTCAGTCTCAGAACACTGAACTACTTTTCCCGAGAGACCTGAGCATCTGACCCTTGCCTAAGAATATCTTATTCTGTGGGGAAGGGCAAGAAGAAGAGGCAGCCAAGCTGGGGACAAGAAAGAAGGGAAAGCTGAAGGGAACAGCAGCCACATAGGGAGCAGGGGAAAAGGGACAATAACTAGTGCTTCACAAAATCAAGGAATTAAAAGGACAAAAATAAAATAAAATTGTTTCCCAGGGCAGGTGGAACAGGCACAATGCTGCAGGGCTCAGTGCAAAAGCCATGAGAGCAGAGCAGGGCCATGACTGGTGGCAGTGACACAAATGGCAGCAGCAGCTTCCACCATGCACCGCAGTGGCTCCTGACAGATGACTGGTGGCCCTGAGGTGGCAGGAACCCAGGGGTTTTAGTAGTGAAAACTCAGGGTAGTATCAAACAAGAGCTAGTTTCTTCTTGCATTGCCAGCAGATGTAAAGAAACTGTTATATATTATTCGGCTGGGCTTCAAGATACTGTAACTGGAGAGCAGTCTCAGCTTTCTGCAAGTGCGGTAGGCTATCTCCGCCCAGCCTCCATCAGCCTCCCGTACAATCCCACTGGGACCTGGGGGAGTGTCACTTAAGAAAAGCCCTGAGAACCTGTCTCACCATTTTCACAGAGGGGAGTCCTGGCACTACAGTGGATGAAGAAGGATGAAAAGAAGTTTTCAGGACTTCTGTAAAATACAGGATGATGGCTAAATACAATGCAGTGCACAACAACCAGAACCTGTGTAATCCACTGACATATTCAAGGCAAGCACTGCTTACATATGCAGGGCTGCCTGAAGCAAAAATACCATCGTTGTATTACATCACATTAAAGGGGAGAAAAGAACCCAAACACATTGTATTGGAAAAAAAAAATACTGGCTTCAACACAGTTTCATGGGAAAAACAGTGCAAGAGGCTACAGTCTGGTAGTTCTGGCAGTAGCACGGGTGTGGGCATACTGAAGTTCAAATCTTTGTTTTTCTGAATCATCAGAATCATCCTGGATGCAGAACTTCTACAAGTACAGCAGGAACTGAAACCTGCTCTATCTCACCTCCACTGCAAGCCTTCATTCTGGATGTCAAGAGGGGGTTCTGACAGTCAAAGGCAAGACAAGGCCAGAGGATGTTAACCTCTCAGACTACTACTTCCAGGGCTAGAAGTAAGGAGAACAGGTACTCTCGAAGACACCACCTGCCTCGGGGCTTTTCACTATTCTCTGCTGACCAGGAAGAACACCAACCTGAGAAAGGGATTTTCACAGGCACTGTGAAAAGGAAGGAAGGGAGGAGACTGCTTTTTATTTAACTGGTTTTTGTTTCACACAGGAAAGCTGATCCTGGAGGATACAAACTAAATAAACACGACCTTAGCCTGCAGGCCTTGAACAGCAATGCTAGACACTTTCAGTTTAAAACTCTTTGATAAGGGATAGAGGCAATGGCTGCAGAGACATACACTGTGGGTTGGGTCCATTCATTTTGATTACTTGTCCTGAAGCTGCCCCGGTTTGACCAATTCTGGAAGATTACAGTGATATGCAAAATGAAACAGAACTATTTCTTTACCCACGGTTTAATTATCAACAGTAGTACCCAATGCTCATGGTGTACTGAAATTCCAAAAATACAGTAAGCCAGTATTTTGCACCTATGGTCCTGTAAATGGTATATTCCTGTCTCTGTGACCAACACGACTAAACTAATCACCCAAAACTAGGATATATTGCATGCACTGAGTGCACACAGCTATTAACACTTTGATAATCAAAGTTACCTAATCTATTTTAGCATATTTGACTCTGATCTGACATACCAAAGAATGCCAACATCTTACCCACTATCTCCAGTAAAAGTAATTGTAAGTTTCCACAGACATATGTTGCATATACAAATGTGTATGTATCAAGGTGACATTTATTTAAAAAAAGAAAAAGAGAGACTGAATCATAGTTCTCCTTTTGTTTAAGGTTAAGAGAGAATATTGTGCATTTGATAACTTATCCCTTTAAACTTGTTTCCCTTCATGGAGTTTGGTTTTAGTGTTTTGGTTTTGTTGGGTTTTTTTCCCTGAGAAGCAACATTAAAGGTAACAGAGACTTTAATGCCTTCAAGGAAGAAAAAAACCTTCTCAAACTTCTGGACAGGTTTTTCCAACTATTTTAATAACGTATTGAGGAAATTAAGACTGCCTTTCCAATGAACGGGGCTCTAACCTACAGGAAGACTTTTAAGAAGTATTTGCATTCACTACTGTTCAGGTTTCTGGACTAATGACATGGGAAACATCTCCTATTTCTCTCGCATTATCTATGCAAACAGGCAAATGCAGAATCAGTCTTGCTCTGCTTGATATAGCAGAGAGTAATTCCCTGTTGTTCTTTTTTTAAGACACAAAGAAAAGCCAAAGACATACATAATAATTGCCCAGTGCAAACCTTCCAGCAAAAAAAAAAAAAAAAATAGCCATGCACACCTCTTGAAGATTATACTTCTTATACCTCCCATGTATGCACAATCTGCTAGTCACATGAAGACTACATGCACAGAGCTGGACACAGCACAATCCTATCTATTTTGCAAATGTTCTTCACAAAAGTTCTCTGTGTCTCATCAAGCCCAGGAAAGTGAAAGTCAGTCCAACAGCATATACCAAGTTATTCTGCCTTTTTTTACAAGTAGGAAGAAAAAAACCTCTCCATCTCTTCTTCTGGGGTAAAATCAGATAAAGGTGCCTCCGGAGCAGCTTTAACTAGTCTTCCAGGCAATTTACAGGGATCTGTAGTCGACACCAGCCCTTAAAAGCCGCGATTAATTGTCATGGCAACCAGGGCATCACACTACACGCACTTGGGCTGGGATACAGGGACATCAGTGTGCCCTCTTACCCACACACGAATCTCAAAAGGGTAACGGGCTCCTCGAGGGGCTTCATTGTTTGGACGCAGTTAATCCTCTATAATAGACCCTCTTAACTAGGCATGGGGGACTCTCCCCATACTCCCCCTTCCTTTATAAGAAGTCTTGAAACCATGGTGCTGCTGTGGCTGCAGAGGGAAACTGCATTTAGGGGAAGAAGGAGGAAGGGGGAAACGGCAGATAGGAAAACAAAACTGTGGGTACTGTGTATTTTGATTCCAGGTAGGAATTCATCCCAAGAGCTGACGTACCACTTTTTCCTGCACTGATCATATATTTTCTTCGCCATAAGTCTTTCATACAAAATCGATTCCCCACCTCTTTCAGTACATCACCATCACTGAGTTTATAAAAACAGCCAGTGTGGTTATACCATAACCACACCCGCAAGCTAGTTCATTGGCAATGTCTGCCTACATGAAATCAGAGCAGAGCCATTAGTAAACACTAAAGCAGCAAAGAAACAGGTCCTTCCCTCCATGATAATTCATTTCTATGCCACAGAAGCATACTGAGCCAGACAGGCAGAATGAGATGGAGATTTTTGTTGTGTTGCATTTCTCCACTCGCAACAATTGGGATTCAAACACTGGCAGAATTTACCTGAAAGCTTCTTCCCTAGCTTCCTGGTCATTCATTTTGGGATCAAAACACAAACTGCTGTATATTGCCCTCTAGTAAAGTTGCTGCTTTTGGTAGGAGTTTTTGGTGTGGGTTTGGTTTTTTTTCCCCAGAGGGAAGGGGTGTTGGGGAGGGGGGTTGAGGAGAGGTGTATTATTATTTTGTTTTCATTTAAAATAAACAGATAATCCTACTAACAGACCCATTCCCAGTCTGAACATGGTCACCCCACTAGCCCATGCAATGTGTGGGATTATTTCTGTGGTTTTTTAGGGTTTTTGTTAACCAATTAGATACCAACCTGGATTGTATTTATTTACAAGATCTTAAAACTTTAGCTGAGAGTAGGATTGTGGCAGCATTAATGGCTTAAGCTTCCTAAAACAAGAGCGGTCTCAGTATCTGTACATCTGAGTGTACAGTACCCCAAGGAAGAGAGGGGAACCGTGAACCAGAGAAATTCCTGCATTAAAGCATAAGCCAAAAAGCAAGTATCACAAATGTCCCATGGGCAAACTTGCTTTCACAAAAAAATACTGATGTTAACACCCAGACCTATGAACAATGATACATTCAGTTCATACAGACAAAATTACAACCCTCTGACCCAAGTCACAAAAGTACAGTGTCCTAAAACTACGTTTCAGGGATTGGAAAGTGGTAATCTGCTCATAAAACTAATTTTCCAAGAAATTTAAGCATAATCTCATATTTGCTAAAAGCTGTATAAAGCACACTGTCCCCTCCCCTTTTTTTAATTTTTTTTTTTCTTGTTAAGAGAAAGTCACAACCTAAAGAAGCTTTGGGCCCTGATCTGGAATTTCTATTATCACTTCCATCTTTTTTCAATAGAATCACAATGAAGAATGGAACAATGGGAGATGGTCTCTGTCTGGATTTGTTAATCCTTTATTTCTCTCCTGGCACAGTACACAGTCATACTCTTTTATGCTTATTATCTTCTACAACACCTATGTTCCTCCTTACCTCTGCCTATGGTTTTGGTGCTCCAAATACAACAGCTTTACCTAATGCTGGAGAAATGTTGTTGTGAAGCGATATATCAGAACTGTGCAGCACCTCTCCACAGCAGTACTGCAAGTGAAAATGTAACAGCTAGGAGGATACAGAATTGATTTGGGAAGCAGGACTAACAGAAAAATGCTTCCAGAAAAGTGTCTATGTCAGTGCAATCTTGTGATCATTCCCAAGGTGATCAAATTGGTGGATATTTTGCTCTTAAGAAATTATTTCGGTAACTGAAACTATAGGATCACAGATCAGAGGACTCCCTCAAAGGCACAGCTTTTTAGAAAGCAAGTGCATGGCTTCTTCCATCAGTCCAGGCATTTGTCCAATCAAAAGTTAACCAAAAACCCAGCTACAACAGCAACCTTTTTCAGCCAGGTTAATTATCTGTGATTTTAGTGAGCTGACTGTGAGATGTGACAGAAACCAGATTCGTCTTAGCAAAAGCGGAAGGAGCAATTTGGCCAGGAGCACGGAGGGGACAGAAGTGAGATCTCCTTTTAGCAGTTCACGAAACTGATTTGAGAACAAACTCATTACTCAGCCTTAGCTCATGTCTATCTTACCCAGCTCTGTGAAATGACTGAGAGGTTGAATCTTCACATCAGGTAACTCATGACCCTCTCCTAAACAATTTCTAGGCATCAAGGAAGGAGTGGTGGATTTGGAAATGGTTTCTTCCCTCCACCACTGCTTAATTATTTTTTTTAACAGTCTCCTATTAAACCAAATCAATATGTGTGCATTGTTCATATGGTGCACATATTCACGTCATAAGTAGCCCAAGGAATAGTGTCCAGATGCAAATCTCAGAAATTATTACAGGCTTATCTCTAGCATATCCTCAGCTCCTCCCTTTTTTTGTTAGCAGAGTTTCACACAACATGATGAGCTTCAGCCAGGATCAGCTCTTCACCAAATGATCTCTCTATGCTGCCATACACATCTCCAGTAAAGTCAGCAAAACTTGTCTTTGGAGTCAGCTAAAAAGTTTAGCTCACTAACACACTTTCAAACCTCTGTGACGGCAACATCTTCTGTGTCTGGGTAACATGGTTTGTGGGATCATCTCCAGTGTCAGGAGAGTTTCAGCAGCCCCAGACTTGTTTTCTCTCCAGACTTTCGTTCTATTCCTGCACCAGCCTCTCCACTGTGTTAGTCTATATGTTTATAACCACACGATAAAATACACTAGAGAAAATATGCATCTGGAAATACAAACCAACAACAGAAACTTTTTCCCATTTTTTTCCCATCTGAATCAAACCATCAACCCGTTTCTCCATGCCACTCTGCAAACAGATCCACTGGCACAATAAAGGGGGGAGAAGCTGGGGATAGAGTCAAGAATAGAAATGAGAAGTTAGGATTAGAGCAAGGATCTCTTCTACCACCTGCCAGAGCCTCATTCTGCAGTGCCAGCTTCATCTGACATCAGTTTCAGTGCCAGGCCACTTCAGGTGCTCTTAGGAAATTTCCCTTTGTATTCTGACAGGAGGTACCTCAGGAAAGTTAGATGCCTGTGAAAGTTAGATGTCTCTCCCTCATCTCCTGAAGCCTACATGTACTACACATTACTTATTTTATTTCTTGGCAAAGTTTGCCCATAAAGTTTCAAAGAAGCACTACAGTAATTATAGACCAGATGCTTCTGAGTACTATGCTGTATTTTATAGCAGTGTATAGCATTTTACAAGCATTAACTAATGAACAACTCTTCTAGATAGTTAAGTTTAATTATCCTGATTTTACAGGTGCTGAACCAGACCCAAGGAGGTTGAGAGATTTGCAGAGGGCCAAAAAACCAATTGGTGTCCAATCTTGGACTGTAAATCAGGAGCTACTGTATGTAACTTCTCCCCAAGTTCTTTAGAATACAGTATTTCCTCTCATCTGTTGCTGCAATACAGCTGAGAACAAAACAGGCAAAAGCTCACCCCTCCCTGCCCTGCCCTGCAACAGGTTCGTTGAGCTGCATTTTGTCCATCAGCTCTGCTGCAACTTTTAGTCAAGCACAGTCAGGATAACACAAATCATCACACTCTGACTTTGGTCCCAAAGCCCACGAATGGATCAGGCAGCCAGTATTCATAGGGCATCTCCCTATTTTTCTAACTCTGATAATATGTATATGATGATTTTGGGGGTGATTTTTTCCCTCAGTTTCCCTTTATCACCTGACTGGTCTTTTAGTGCATGCTGTATTTTGTTTATCAGGCTTGAGCTTTTAATACCCGGTAACTACAGCGATGCAAATGCGGCAGCTACAGCAGCAACAGTTAAGGCCAAAAAGTGGTGAGATAAGCAGTATACTCAGTGGACACAGCAACTTTTATTGGAAAAAAGACAGGCTGTCTGGAGAAGACTTAGTTTTATAGAGTTTCACCTTACAGACCACTGGATGAAACATTATCTCTGTGTGCATGCAGCTGCTGGAGATTTCTCCACATAAACATTTGGTGATCTGCTTTGGATGGGCTGATCAACCAGTCTCAGCAATTCTCTTCCCAAGACTTACAGAACATTTCTGGTCCATCTAGAGGAAGGAAGGACATTATCCCCAAGCACCACTGGTGCTGTGATCGGAACAGAAATGCCAGTGCCAGAACTGCCTGAAAACTTGTCTCTCCCTACCATCAGTGCTGTCTACCAGTCTTGAACTGGCAGCATGGGCAGAGGTGATCATATAGCTTTCTCTCTCCATGCTTGTTCTGGCCCCCACCTCCCTCACTTCTGACCACAAGCTTTCAACAGCTCCTGTCTAATGCCCAAGCTCTGGAACCAAGTGAACAAGTTATCCACATATCCCACATCAGTTATCCATTTCAGCGGGTCTTTGCTACTGCTTCTCAGTCAAACAGAGCTGTTTCTGAAAGATAAATGCACACATGGCTGCTGCTCAAAGGAAAACAGGCTACATTTGGCAGGCAACTTAGTTGCAAGTTACATTTGCACCTTTGTTCCCTATCCTGCTTCGGGCCTGTCACACAGAACAGAAGCCAAAATGCATCTTAAAGATTAGGTCTGGTCTCAGAGCCCTAATCTTGCAAGCACCTAAATTGCTGACTAGTTGCAGCGACCAGAGTATGATCATGACTAATTTCATGCTTGATGCACGGCATTTTGCTCAAACAGAGCCCACATACATGGAAAAAAATAATCATTAAAGGACAAGGAAGAAAGACAAATTTAAAATTGTCAGAGTGTATGGTTCAAAATAAATGGCAGTTAAATAATCTCGAATGTAACAGTATTTGGATGTTAGTAAGAACATTCATAAATGAGAAAAGAAATTGGTATTGATTCTGTGGGCTCATGTCTCAATACATCTATAGGTTGTAATGTGAAGATAAATCTAATAAATTAATCTAGCTGAGTAATAATAAGTTCCATTAACTCACTAATACATACCAAATTGAATACATATGAACAATTTTAGACATCAAATTTAACGGACATTTTTCTACAAGTTAGAATGTGCTAGAATTTCATTATTTATAATGGCATGTTGAATTTGGGTAACTTGTAGTTCATCCTAAAAGATCTCACATATTTATACAGAGGCACAGACACAGAGACCTTTTTTCCAAGTGAATTACTAGGAAATTATTTGGTGTTTTAAACTCAATTAACCTCTTTAGAGCAGGAGCAACTCTGAATGCCAGAGATTTCACTTGGTTAATACAAATCCAATGTAACTTCCATTTCTGGCAAACCCTTTAACCACCATCACATGGCTCTGCCTCACTCCCTAAGCACATTTCTGCTACTGAACACTAGTTCTGCTGTCATCTTTTTGTTTAAATGAGAGAAAACCTGAAATTTTCCTTTTCAATGCCAGTAAGAGTGACTTCATACATGTATGACAATCATCACACCAGCTTGCCCCTGTGCTACTGGATTAAGTCCTCCAAATATCCTGGAATCTACTGAACATCTTCAAATACGTGATTCCCCCACCACAAGCTGGACCCAAAAAAACCCACTGAAGTATACCATCAAAAAAATTCTTGCAAGCACTAAATCAAAGCAAAGCATCTTTGGTAGTAGGATGTGAAGAGGAGGCAGTGGAACAGGGTCTTTGGGGCTACCCACAGGTGGTTGTCTGCTCTGGGACAAGCTGGATAGCACTTCTGCAAATGGTAATCTCTCAATTCCAGGAAAAAAAGTCATTTTTCTAGAAAGCATCCCCCTCAGCACATCAGGCACCCAACAGTGGGGGTCAAGTACCCAAAATCTTACTGGAAGTTATGTGTGCATATCAGGTAGTTGATCACTACATATATTAGGGTGCTGGCTTTTTCCCCACTACAGTATATGAAGCTTGGAAACTTTTTCTGCCTGACAGTACTTAATCCTCCTACCCAGTCCAAAGAAAATTATATCTACAACATTAAAGTTTTATTTTCTTCAAGTATCAAATCCCATACCCATTAAAATATTTCCCAGCTCCCTGCTCAACTCTTCCCAGCCTACTTGCTATTTGCTGTCCTTTCTCACTTTCAGTCTACCCAGGACAGTCCCTACAGACCTCAGTATACTGGCAGCAGGGAGTTAAAAAAAACATAATCAAAAGAATTTCATGTCTGTAGCAGCAGAGAAATAAAAGGAAAAAGAGTGACAGGAAAGAAACATTTAGTTTCATTATGGTGCTCAGCTTCTAGTAAGAAGAGATTTCAGGAGGCAAATGGCCCAAATCAGGCTGCAGAGGCCACTGAAAATACAGAGCTATTTAAACTCCATAAAATACCTGGCCTCAAAATAATCACAAGGTAATTTATTTAATTTTAGTAAGTATTTTCTAGCATTTGTCTCACCATCATAGGGTCAAAAACCCCACAAAGATCCATGCAGAAAAATATTGCATCTTGGGAAAGTCACAGGGGCACCTGGGTAGACAAAGACCAAAATCTTGATAAAAAACAGAAAGCACAGGGTAGAGTACAGCTTGTGCCTTACCCCTCCTTGGAGCATTTGGGCCCTTCCTTTCAGTGACTCACCTCAGGCCTCCTCTTAAAGAGTTAGACATCTACCTCCTCTTTTCAAAAGAAGGCAGAGAGAACTCCCCCACTTCTACTTTGTAGCCACCATTCTCATTCAGCCCATCCCAATTCCCTCAAACTCCCTCTTACTGTGAAAAGCTCTCAGCTAGACACCCCAAGGCTACATTAAGGATAAGAATTTTCATAACCTTGAGAGATCCGGGAGTGGAGCTGTGGAGCTCTCTCCCTCTTTGAAGAGGTTGATGAAGAGGTATCAGAGCAGGAACAGATTCTGCTATCTCTCTCCCATGCTGCCAACAGCTTCCTCTCTATTTCAATAAACAGGGGGAAACATTTAGTCTCCTCTTAACTCATTTTCCATTTCTACCACATGGAAAGCAGAAAAAGCCAAGTCCCATCAAAACACTTGCCCGATGAGAAAAGTAATGAAAATGAATGTGGCACAGAAGATAGCACCCTTTTAAAATCAGTGCAGCTCAATTCCATGCAGTGAAGCAGGCTTCTGGACACATGCACAACAGCTTCTTTGAGAAATGAACACCAGAGAGGACTAAGTAAACTAATGGCCATCACTATAAATGTTTCAAATTTTGTTTTCATTCCATCATCAGCTAATACTGGTTTACAGGTTGCAATTAACATGAGGGTTTGGGAGGTAATAATTATGGTCTTGCTACTGGACATAAATTACTTAATTTATCTGTATTAGAGATGCAGAAATCTGTTTCAAACATAATGTGCTTTTGTAAATTAACACTTTGAAGCCTGAAATGTCTTGGGAGATGAGTTGGGAAAAAAAATCATCTTTATTTCCAAACTTTTAATTTTCAAAACTTCTCATATTTTGCATTAAGACAATGCCACAATCTGTTGAAGCTCTTTATCCCAAGAGAACCTCAAAATTTGTGTGTTCACAGCAGCCCTCAGGGATGCAGCAAAGCAGAGTTAAACCTGGTCTCCTACTTAAGTACTCCTTTCACCATGATACCATGAAGTCTTACTCGTTCTCCATCCAAAAAAATCCAGTCTGGACATGCATTCTTGAGAAAGTCCAATCCTTCTTAACAAGGTTTTGACTCATCTACATTTTCTGACAGAAAAAAAAGTTATAGCAAAAGAGAAGATTCGCTATCCAGCTCTTAAGTTCCTACACACTGCCACAGATCAGATCTATCTGAAGGCAGAGTGCAGCCTCTAACATCACATGGGGAACAGGCACTGCAAGGAAGCAACCAACCACCACACCAAGAGGAAACTGAAATTAAGGAGTGTCGATCAGCTGGAAGGCAGGAGGGGTCTGCAGAGGAACCTGGACAGACTGGAGAGTTGGGCTGATTCCAGCGGGATGAGGTTCAACAAGGCCAAGTGCCGGGTCCTGCACTTTGGCCACAACCCCCTGCAGTGCTACAGGCTGGGCACAGAGTGGCTGGAGAGCAGCCAGGCAGAAAGGGACTTAGGAGTTTGGATTGACAGGAAGCTGAACATGAGCCAGCAGTGTGCCCAGGTGGCCAAGGCCAGTAGCATCCTGGCCTGTATCAGGAACAGTGTGGCCAGCAGGTCCAGGGAAGTGATTCTTCCCCTGGACTCAGTGCTGGTGAGGCCACACCTGGAGTGCTGGGTCCAGTTCTGGGCCCCTCAGTTCAGGAAGGATATTGAGGTGCTGGAGCAGGTCCAGAGAAGAGAAACAATGCTGGTGAAGGGACTTGAGCACAAGTCCTGCGAGGAGAGGCTGAGGGAGCTGGGGTTGTTTAGTCTGGAGAAGAGGAGGCTCAGGGGAGACCTCATCACTCCCTACAGCTCCCTGAAAGGAGGTTGTAGCCAGGTGGGGGTTGGTCTCTTCTCCCAGGCACCTATCAGTAAGACAAGAGGGCATGGTCTTAAGCTCTGCCAGGGGAGATTTAGGTTGGATATTAGGAAGAAATTCTTTAAAGAGGGGGTAATCAGGCATTGGAAGGGGCTGCCCAGGGAGGTGGTGGATTCACCATCCCTGGAGGTTTTTAAGATGAGACTGGATGTGGCACTTAGTGCCGTGGTCTAGTAACCACGGTGGTAGTGGATCAAAGCTTGGACTTCATGCTCTCGGAGGTCCTTTCCAACCCAGCTGATTCTATGATTCTATGACTGAAATTACTGTATCGGCTACAAACAGAAGGTTGTTTTAATAAGTGTCCCTATTTTTTACTGTGGCACCTACATAGCGTCATTTGTGGACAGACCTTTCTGGTGAGATCAAGGGTCATCCACCTCATCTAGGAAATTATTTGGTTATCCCCGTGTACCATGGCACATCCGAAAAGCTGTCACACTCCTTGCAGATGTACGGCACAGTGTTGCTGTACAGGTGCTCTAACCGAGCACGGCCAGGCTGTGGGGACACTCCCTCCTGCATCTCTGGCTCTTTAGCTCCAGCCGTACTGAGGAGAACAGGATGCATGGGAGTTAAACCTGCTACCTCAATCATTTGGTGACTCTGAGAAAAATGACTGAGAGAGAATATGTATTGAAATGTTTTCTTAAATCATGAGAAAAACCAAGTCAGAGAAAGCTGAAAGACAAGCTTCAAAACTGGTGTGTTTTCAGCAAAAAACTCAGCGAGACAGATGACAGACATAAATAACACAGACAGGTAGATTAGACAGTTCACAACATGAATTTCAGAACCACCAATACTTACACACTTTACAGTCATAGCAATTTATGAGTCCCTATGTAGCTGTTCTTGTAACAGGTGATTTCAGCAGAGTTTGAGCTCAGCTCACAAGACTCTGAGCACGAGATTTCTCTTGTTGGGTTTGGGGGGTGATTTTTCGTAGTTTATAAAGTCAAGCTTCTTCGACAACTTCTTTTTCCTAAGCTTTCTTGGTAATTAGCCCTAATCAGTATTCAAGTGCTGATCTGTAAGGCTATCTGCTGACTTAAAGGAAGGGAACACCTCACTAATAGCCCCAGTGTTTCCCTCTCCCTGCAGAAACAACCCCGATAAGGACAGAGACTCCAGCCATCTCCAAAGAGACAGAGCCACAAAGAGCCCTTCTGATCGCTGCTGGCATCTGGCCTTCCCCTCATTAGCACATTAAAGCTGCTCTGTCCATCCCATAAGAACCACTCTGTCCATTCCTCCCTCATTCTCTGTGGAGCCATTTACGGTGCTGCTCCTTTGAAATCCCCTTAGTTCAAGAGGCAGTAACCCCTTCCCAAAGCCCACAGAACATCCAGTGTCAAAAACTCCCAGTTACAGACAGGCACCCAGTAAGTATCGGCATTTTGAATGTCATAGGTAGACAGAAGACACCCACATATTTCGCCGAACAGCCTCTCCTAGGGAAAGTCTTTTCCCAGTCAGTATGTGGACTGCTGGGTTTGGATTACAGTGGACTTATCATATCAAATCACACTAAACAATCCCTATTTCAGAACGGGACGGGCAAGGCTTGTATCTCCTAAAGTGCAAATTCTCAGAAGCAAAAGCAAGGCAAGGGGTACAAAGCTTTCCAGTCCTGGCTTCTAAACCTGTTAGGAAACCACACTCAGAAACTTTGAAACCATACTTGGATGGATTTCCAGTATGTGCTACAGCATCAAAATGGAAGCTTTATGTACTTTAGCTCATCTTCGCTCCTAAATCAAAGCATTTTAAGTGTACTATGGCATGCCAATAAGTAAGTGTGCATCCACTGACATCAGCTGTTTGGAGAGGAAGGGGAAGAACATCTTTTTCTCAGGTTTTACAGCTATTTCCCTTATTCACCTAAATTATTAGGAACATAGCTAATTTGCAGAGGTCACTTGCTTACAAAATGACAATTAAAAGCAAATTAATGACAAAAAGAAACAGTGGACAATTTTTCATCACTTGATTTCTATATCCTCTGCCAGAATGCTTTCCTATGGGCAGATATAACCTTCCCACTTCCTTGACCAAAAAGAATAATACCAACTGGCAAAGGAAAGCCAACCTAGTTGCTTTATCTATGCTCTGAACTCATTTTCTTTAACTTACTTCAGAATGGTATAAATATTTTTATCTAAAAGGAGAACTATAGCTCTCTAAATTGAGCTCTGTCACCATTATTCTGGGTGGACTTTGAGAAGCTATTTGTACTTTTAAAGAATAAAAATCCCAAAGGAAGCAAATTCTTTTGTTTTGAAGAAGAAAGCAAAGCAACTGAAGGTTTGGATTCAAAAATTATATGTTTGATCCTTGACTTGCTTCTCATTAAGGAAATGCCATCAATTATTTGGTTTGTTTGCCTCTCTGATCAGTCAACTGAAAAACGTTACTGCTTTGGGGAAATGTAACACATTGCCTCATTTCAGTATTATTCAGTTTCAGGTTTTTCTGGTAGGTAAACCCCTCTGTCAGATTCACTATGTAGATACATGTTATTAGGAAAAAAAACCATTAGGTTATACCTTTTGATAGTTGCAGTGCCATTTAAACAGCTCTCATTTCTGAAGAATTAGTAGCTTTGACACACAGTTCAAGCTCAAAGTTAGACAGCTAGTGGGCCAAACTTCCTCAACTCCAGTATCAGGGATGAATTGGGCCTGTAACATACTAAAAAAGCAAAACTTTTATTCAATCTGCACCCAAACAGTCAGGCTTTCTGACAGTAAGAATCTAAATTGCTTTTGTTCATATAATTTTGTTCAATAAATCATGGTCTAGCTTAATGAATTATATTTATTAGCAACATTATTTTTTCTTCCTTTTCCTAAGACAGGAATTAGACCCTGCACTTTATGCACAAGGTTAAAATTTATCTGATAAAGTAAGAAAGTGAGCAAAGAAGTAGAAAGAGACTCATACTGCTCCTGAGAAAGTTTTCACAATTCACTAGCGCAGAGAACATAATTACAAAGGTATTTAAAAGATGGCATGGGACTGAATGGCTGAAATCACTCCTTTTCCATTTTCTTATTCAAGTTAAATATGTCTCTAATATTCTGATACCCTTCTTAGGAAACTTCTGAGAACTACAAAATGCCATTTAGCAACAGAGAGCAAGAAAAAGCCCATGAAGACATCCTTGAAACAGCAAGATAAGGCACAGCTGGATTTTTATATATAGTATCCCTTAAGAAAGGACTAAGACGTAGAAGTGGGTAAACCCAGAAAAAGGTATATGTCACAATAGCAGTGCCTTAAATGTTACTCTGGAGACCCAACTTCATTGACGCAGCCATGGTTCTTTGTGTTTCACAGAATAATCTCATTTAGTTTCTTAAAATCACCTTGTCATAGCATCGAAAGATATTAACTCATGTTCCTTTCAGAAACTACATTTTTCTTCCTTGTCCTGGTGCCCAGGACTACAGAGATAATGTGCATATATAAGCAGGTATCTTATTT
Source organism: Pseudopipra pipra (assembly GCF_036250125.1). Classification (NCBI taxonomy): domain Eukaryota; kingdom Metazoa; phylum Chordata; class Aves; order Passeriformes; family Pipridae; genus Pseudopipra; species Pseudopipra pipra. The sequence goes on from NC_087551.1 coordinate 66,528,780, forward strand.
GTTCGCTCTTATTTAGAGACATAATTTGTAAGAATGCCCCAAAGAGATTGTTTGGCAACCTGCTCCCCACATGTTTCATCAATGTTTATTGTCTGTCCAGTTCCTCTAAAGAGGTGATAACCAGCCTTCCCAACATGAGATCAACCTGTAAATTAGCTCAAAAGACTTCAGGGGCCACCAGCAGCATTTGGCAGGTGATTCTCTGCCCTTCAGATCACCTAGGGAGTGCAAGAAAGGGAGACAAGCCTCCTCTCTGTGCTGGAATACAGCCAGACAATTGAGACCCACCAACAGGTATCTCTGAAATAACGCAGGCGCCAGGGTGGAGGCGTGGAGGACCACAGAACTCCAAGCCGCATGATTTTCTCCTTATTTTCTTGCTTGCCACTATAGGTGGGAGGCAGCGCGGAGCAGGTGAGTCACTGCTCATTAAGTGGTCCTCTACAAGCAGACAGAGTTGGTGGAATCCAATTTTGGCTTCACAGAATTTTGAAGAAGCAAGCAATCAAGCAGACAACATTCTTTTTGCTCTCCCCTGCAATACAGCAGGACAGGTTCAGTCAGAGACACCTGCTCAGCGAGTGTCCCAAGGAAGGCACTAGGCAATCCCTGCAGCTGGGATTTATGGACCATGGGTGTGAGTCACAGGTCCAGGACCATATCCGCAGTATGTAATCACGACAACATTTCCCCTTAATGCAACAGCAATTCAAAGCCACCCTCTCCCTACTCAGAACCATAGAATCATTAAGGTTGGAAAAGACCTCTCAGATCATTGAGTCCAACCATTAGCTCAGCACTGCCAGGTCCACCATTACACCATGTCCCTAAGCACCACATCTTCTTCAAGGATAACAGGAAGTTTGATCCTATTGCAGCAGATCATGTTCACCATCACTGGCAGCCCAGAATTTATACTCAAATTATTCCAGTAAATTCCACAGTTTTGTTGCGCATCCTCAGTCCTCCATGATTCTGAACCTTCACTTTTGTGATTTACTTTTGTTTTCTGTTATGGCCAACTTTTTTCTGAGTGCAGTGTTTGCTGTGATCACTGAAATAGATTTTTACAGTCAAACAGCTCTGCTTTCAGTGTATTCTCTCTCAAACACCCTGGGGGGGGGTGTTGTTCCAGTGTTTCGCTATTACTTGGGGATCTATTGAGTGAATAAAGAGGAGAGGTTGGAATATGAAGTTAAAATAAGCTTCTATAGCTTGTAAAACAACTTTAAGAGGAACCTTCAAAGGCAATTCAGGAATCAGCAAGTGCCTGGGTGATCGAACTGCTAAATATAAAGTGAGAGAGAAACAATGTTCACTTTTGGCCAGTGTCTATCCCCATTCTTCTGCTATCTTGTTTCCTCCCTGGCCACATCAGTCTGTTCCCTTCCTGGGCACAGACTTCTTATCAGAGTCTCTTGTGACAGGATAAGCATTTTAAATTAGAGAAATTGATTCAGTTAAGATATAAGGCAGAAGTTTTTTACAATGAAAAACATGGTGGTGAAAAACATGCAAACAGGTTGCCCAGAGATGTGGTAGATGCCTCATCCCTGAAAACATTCAAGGTCAGGTTGGATGTGACTGAGCAACCTGATCTAGTTGAAGAGTTCCTGCTGAATGCAGCAGGAGTTGGATTAGGTGATCTTTAAAGGTCCCTTCCAACCCAAACCATTCTATGATTCTACCAGCTATAAACATGTTCCTGGCAGCCCCAGCTGTTGTCAACCTTTTTATTTTGATGTCTGCCTGAGGATCCTGCACTTTGTCTAGCAGAAAACAGAAGCACATGAGCTCATCACAATGGGTAGATCAGGAATCTTTCACAAATGGGTCTCAAGTAAACAGTGCACACAAAGTATAGACAGCACAGAGAAAGTGCTACCCTTTTCCAGTAGAAAAACAATTGGAAAAGCCAACGTTTGGTTTGTTCTGAGCCCCTGCTTTACAGATATGGCATACATATTTCTTCCTTTCCCTCATGTATTTGCATGCTATTGTCTTCGTAGAAGATGAAAATATAAACATTGTGTCAGGATTCATTTCACTGGGTCAGGACTGATTTCACTGTATGAACAGAAGTACTGATGAAAGCCCTGATGTTACACGGACTGAGACATTAGTTCCCACGGAAAGTTGAAAGAAACTTCTGGAAACGTAACTTGGACAAAACTTCCATTGATGTGCTGTGGGATTGGCTAAGGATTAAAATATTTTAGTAACAAGTCTTCTCCCTGTCTATAAATCACACACATTTGAAAAAATTTTACTCTTATTTCATGTTTGAGGAAAAGAAGAACACATTAATGAAAAAGTCACTGAGCTCCTGTGTGTTAGAGTGCTCCTCTGGGCAATGGGAGATCTCATTTCTACATTCAAGTTTGTGAATTACAACAGAGATTTGAACTTTGGTCACCAGAGCCAATTTCTACCCTTTCCCCCTTATAAAACAAGCAAAACCCCTAAACAAACAAAAACCCAAAAGAAGATAAACCCATCGCAACCTAGATATTATCATTTCAATCACATATAAAGAACAATAAATATTGATTTGATGCTTTATCTATGGCTGGGAGTCATATATATGCATAAGGATGGTAACTACCTAAACCATATGAACTAATCCAACACCTTGTAGCCACGATGACTGTGGTCAATTTGATGACTCCCCAGCGGTCACTATTACCACCCTTGCACAGGAGAACCGATTGCTTTTGTATCTGATCCCTTCACCGCATCTTCATATATCTCTTGCAGGCCCTGTTTTCTTTAGTGTTATATTTCAGGACTGACACACACCTCAGGATAACCAAGGAAAAGGAGAGCAGGATCTTGCAAACACAGGACATCTAAGATGTCACACACTGTCTTGAGGAATTGAGTGAATTTTACTATATGAGAGTTACAAATCCATATGTACAAGAAAACGTGTAATTGAGTTGAAACAGCTCTTACTTGTTTCAGCTTCTTTTCAATCCTTCTCATGCTCAGATAACAAAAGATAAATATTTCCTCCCTTATTGATGCTTTGGAAAATCCTCCTAGGTTGCTAATCAGTAATTAACTGCATGTAATAGCGATGTCCTGAGAGCAAATAGCTTCATGTATTTGTAAACAATGTAACACTGGTAAGAATGGTAATTTCCTAACATTTGGAAGCTTGAAAGGGTCAACGACCTTCATCCTCAAAGCTATTGAGATAGAAGAGCTGGGTTTAGGAGCTCGTCCCTATTATACATATCTGAAACTAAAGCTGGGACAATGAGGCCAACGCTGGTACACACCACCTCATTGCTGCAACTGCTCCGTTTAGCACGTAAGAGTCATTAGGCAGAAGTGATGGCTCCAGCTGGCTTTTCAGACAGGAGGCACTGAATGGACTGTGTTTTGTACTAAAAACCACTGCCCTAATCAAATGCAGTGCAAAAGAAACAACTGGCAGATAGGTGAGTGTAAAGGATTAAAGTAAGATGGTTCCAGTGTTTTCTTGTGCCTTCGGTGAAATAATTTACTCCGAGTACCCGGCAGTTTTCCCATCTTTGCACTGACCATTCTGAGCCACACGCACGGGCGAACCGACCAGCTCGCCTCTCGCCAGCATCCCGCTCCCGCAAGCCCAGCGTGCTGCTCCCCGGCCACGCGAGCTGGTCGGAATCGGGCAAAGATCCCGCACGGCGCCCCTCGGCACTCCGGAGCATCAGGCCGCGCCCGGCAGCTGCTGGCGGACCCGACCAGGAGCCCCGGGGGCCGCCCCTTCCCCGCCGCCCGCGCTCCAACTTCCCCGGCGGCGCCTCCGCCACCGGCCGGGCTGCGGCAGCGGGGATATCGGCTCCCTGCTCCCGCTGGCCCTCGCCTATCCGCGACGGGCCAGGAGACCGGAGCAGGCGGGCGGCGCGGAGGCTCCGCTGCGGAAGCTGTGCCTGCGGGTACGGCAGGTGCGAGCGGCACCGGCGGGGAGGGCGCGGGCTGGCGCCTCACGCCGCCGCCTCGGAGGCAACAATGGGCCAGGAGAGGCTCCGCGCCGCCGCCCCCTGCCCGCACGGGGCTTCCCCGGGGAAGGGCGCTGCCAGCGCAACCCAGCGCAGCCGAGCCGAGCCGCGCCGAACCGAGCAAGCCGCCCCGCCGGCGCCTTCGTGCCCCGCCGTTCCCCCCTGCCGAGGGGGCCGGACCGGACCGGGGCCCCTCCGACGGGCGCCCCTAGCACCGGCGCGCCCGAGGGCGAGCGGCGCCGTGCCGTGCCGCGCCGCCGGAGCCCCGCTCCATCCCCTGGCCTCACCTGTTCAACACTTTCCTGATCCTCTGGCGCACGCTGGAGGAGGGCGCGGAGATGCCGCTCCTGCCGCCGCCACTGCCGCCCTCCGCCGGCAGGTTCTCGATGGTGGCCACGACATGGCTGGGCTGCGGCGGGTGGTGCGGCGGCGGCGGCGGCTGCGGCGGCGGAGGGTGGCGGTGGTGGCGGTGGCGCTCGGGGGAGAGCATCGCGGCGGGGCTGCGCCTCAACGGAGAGCGGGGTGCATCCCGGCGGGAGGGCGGCGGGCGCTGCTGCCGCCGGCGCTGGCTCCCTCGGCTTCCGGGCAGCGCCAGACCCTCGCCCGCTCCTCCCTCACTGGGCTGCCATGCAGCGAGGGGCGGGATGCTTCTGCCGCCGCCAGCGAGTGCCGCTCACAGCCGACGAAGTGGCAGCAGTTTGGCGACCCTCCTCCTCCTCCCACACCCCCCGCGCCCAGCCGGTGCCTCCCCCCGGCGTAGCCGCCGCCGCTGCGCCGCCTCGATCCCTTTTGTTCCCCGCCCGCCACCGCCCCGCGCTCCCCAAGCGCACGGCTGCCGCCCGGCACAACACAGCCTAGCACGGCGCGGCTGCGGAGCCCCCTCGGAGCACACTCGGATCCCGGTGCGGCGGCCGCGGAGCCCCCGCACCCCGCGGTGCCGCCGGGCAAGCGCGGCGGAGGCCGCCAGGGGGCGCCCGTGGCGGCGGCAGCGGCCCCGCTCCCCCCACACGGGCGGGAGTCCCGCGGGGCGCTCGGAGCGGGACCCCGGGGCGGGGGGTGCGGGCCCCCAGAGGGTCCCGTCCCGCCCTGCGGGTGGTGCCGCCGTCCCGCCTCCGGCCGCTGAGCTCCGCGCTGGGTGGGCGAGGGGTCGAGTGGGGAGCCGAGCCAGCGGCGCCCCAAACTTCGCCCCACTAGCTCATCGGTTTTCTTTGGAGTGTTTAGTTGTGTTTTGGGCGTGGTTTTTTGGTGGTCGGTTGCCTGATGGCCACAGCTGAACGGCACGGCACCCCTCCGCTGTGTGAACGCCCGGGAGCTGCCGTACGCTCGTCCTCTGAAACGGGGCACGGTCGATGTCGTCTTCAGTGAATTGGGAAAAGTGTAAAGGAGACAATCGCCTCTGAACAACACCGTGGTTCTTACACCGCCGGAGGCACGTAAGGGACTGAGGGAGGGATGGCAGTCACTGTAAGTTCAGAGCTCCATACATTTTTCATAGGGACAGTGCACTTGAAGTTCATGCCTGTGCGAGGCTTGTTACAGTGCTGTGTTTGTCTTTGTCAAATACGGGGACACTCCCTGAAAAGAAATGGAATGAACTTGGGTTTAATATTTCTTACTCTAAAGATGAAGATATTTCACTTCAAAAATCAATTAGGCTCAGAGTAGGTAAAAATATGTATCTTTTAAATCAATCATGTCTCTCTGAAACATATTACACGATAATTTTGCAAAGTCCTGTCAGTGACATACATTTGAAATTTCACCTTTTCCATTCTGTTGTTCCCCTCGACTTATTTTTGTCAAGGATTCTGCCAGTATATTTCTGTTTGTGTGAACCTTACACAAATCTGTGAAGGTGAGAGGAACATTCATAATAAGCAGGGAAATGTGGTTTTAAGGCTGTGTAATAACCCCCAGGGAAATCAGATAGATATAATACTCAAAATTGCTTTTTTTTTTTTTTTAAATTTCTAGATTTCAGGTCGGTAATGCCTGTTTATATGAACTATTCCTTTTGCCAATGTCGTTTTACTCTGAGTACCTCAGCAGCCTCAGTCTAACAGGTCTTCAGACGAGATCTGGTGGAGCATGTTGCTTTACCAGAGGAATGCTTTTGAAGATGGGGCTCGCTCACTCGAAATCCTCTGAAGTTCATTCTCTGTTCTGGGCAAAAAGCCAGATGTTTTCAACGCAAGCCGAACCTCAGTTGAATCGGATTATGCTGCTAAGAGATTCTCCTCTCTCCTATTCCCCCCATGGCAACCACATGTTTCCATAAGTGGAGAGAAGATGAGTTTCATTCTCCCTGGCAGCTCTTGGAAGTGGAAGGGACAGAGCCTCCAAGGCTGCAGTGCCTGCAGCCAGGCGGTATGAGGTGAGCTGCAGGGCTGGCTGCCCCGGTGCAGCTATCCCTACTGTGTGCCGTCACTGCATGGGTCCAGCCGTAGCAAGCTGTAACTCACACACTCATGTCTGTCCTATGTATCTCTAGCACCTATTTGTTAATGTTTCCATGCTCTTCGTTAAACGGGCTCTTTCTTCGAACTGCAGCTAGATGAATGTTCTGGAAATACTCAGTGTGACGGCAGAGGAGGCTTTAGGTAAGAGATGTGTTTGCTCTGGGTGCTCAGTGGCCATTTCAGACTAATCTGACAGCTGAGTAGATCAGAACAACAGTGTTTGTCTAACTTTATTCCTTCTGATTAAACCAAATGAATGCATACCTGAAGTCCAATTTGGGATCTGCCAATAAACATGGGGGCTGTAGGGAGCTCCTCTCTTCAGGACAGCCTCCTTATTTGGCAGCCCCCTTTTTGCTGATGCAGAGAGAAACTGTTGGTCTGTGCAGAGAGCCCTGCTGCCATTGTGACAAATGGATTTCTTGCACGCGGAGGTCTATCATAAATGCAATGCCAAACTTTTGCTGTGTCCAATGAAATTGTTTCCAATTACTTTTCACTTTGTCTCACTACCACACCACACACGTAGCATTGCACAATCCCATGGCTTTGTGCATTTAATATTGCAGCTTAGCCGTGCTGGTTTTTTCCATGATTAGACAAAATTACTAGGAGGAACAATTAAACAGGATGTATTCTGTTTAGTAATATCAGCAGTGGAGTGCATTATACAATCAGTAGTGACTGATTGAGAATGGCACTTTTTAACGTTTTAATAATTGCTCAAGGTGCTATTCATGTGGCTCAGTATCCCTCACAATCCTGCACTCTTGGCCTGACTTCAAACATAGTGCTAAGCATGCTCAGCTCCCTTGTAACAGTTTATCCGTGTGTTGACATTCAACTCTGGCACGTCTGGCATCTTTATTAATGTAACACCCAACTGGATTAATTTTACTACAAGGTAAGTATAGAATTTGTATAATTGTGAAAATGCATTTTTTGTTAAGCATTTCACACCCCTCTTTCAGGTGAACATGTTAGAGGTTAGTCCAATAACTCCTTTTTTATGGTTTACTCTGAAGAAGCAATTTACTTTCTAGCATTACCATCTAGTTTTAAGTATAGGTTTTCCAAAATTGTTACATGAGTTTAAACCCAGGTTCTTGAAGCACTGACCTGTCTTGGCCTTTTTGTTCCCCAACAGCCTCCATAAATAAAGGGTAAAAAGCTCTCCATGGCCACCGGAGCTCATAGGGGACCAAGTTCTTTTTACTTTTGAGTTTCTGTCAATAAACATACACAAAGCTGTTCAACAGCAGCTTCAGTGACTGGCTAATGCATGCCCAGGGGCCTGGCTTAAGCCTAAATCCTAGAGCCTGAAGCACAATCCTTGAGCTAAATGGGGAATTCCTCTCCCGGGGCTCTGACCTTGCAGCTGGGCTCTGATCCTGCTTGAGACCTGGAAGAACTTGTGGCAGCACTAGAGGCTAACCAGTAGCCAGAGGGACAACACAGCACCAGTAAAACTTACAAACAAGGCAGCAGTATCAACCAATGAAAAGATTTTATAAAAACATGCACCTACATCTCCAAGTAGATTGAACATTCTCCCTGGATATGAGGACTTGGGCTCTCAACTTAGTTTATCCAAATTTTAGAGAATTTAAACTCAAAGTCCTTCCTTCTCCAGCTGAGTCTCTTGGAATTGCTGAAATTGATTTTCTGCACCCCTTGGTTCCCAGCTCCAAGAAAAGAAACCCAGATTCCAATGGTTGCAACTCCGGCCTAAGATGTGGAACAGCTGTGGGTGTTGTACTCCCAAGGCTTTCTGTCTTGTCGTGGGGATTCAGTTAGAAAATCAGCTGCCTCCATCACATTTTTTCAAGGGTGGGAAAACTGAGGTACTGAAGCAGCATTAGCCAAGACATGGCCTGTCATTTCTCAAGCAAGCACCTAGGATACCAAGAGGAATAATTATGATCTCTTTTTCATCTCTCTGAATGACTATTCTATATTTGCACTTTGATTTATATCAAATATATACTCCTTATGTTAATATTTATATTTTAATATTTGATATAACATTTTATTTATCTTAAACCTTTTTATTTTATAAAAACATTGCTTGATTATTACTAATAAATCAAATATTATGTTTTTTTCTTTATCACTGGAATGAAATAGTTGCAGCTGGATAAAGTGAGATCTTTCGTTAACACACTCTGCTGCAACACCAGATGGATCAACATTAGCTCAGAGCCGAGATTCATCCCACTTGTTTCTGCATGGTATTCCAGAGAGGAGTTATTAATATTTCTTGTGAGTTTGGGTTGAGCACCATCCTGAATCTGTCTAGTTTATTTGAAACAAACACAGGTATCTTGACAGGCACAGTTGCATTGGGAATTGGTGACAGCCTTTGTTATGGTGTTTCTGGGGGACAAGCAACAGGCACAGTGTTGGTTTGCACAAGAGCCCTTTGCTCAAAATCCTTCCAAGCCTCCTCTTAGGCAAACTTTATTGCAAGAGCTCAACTACTCCATCCACCTCCCAATGCACTGAGAAAGATTCACAGAAGCAACTAGTTTCCAATATGTGAGGCTGACTATGACAAAAAGAAACAAGGGTTTCTTTGCTGCACAGCAGCACAACCTTCATGTTATTCCTCAGCCTCTGTGTGCCAGTGTCCCATTGTGGCACCATCATTGCTGTTGTTACAAATAATCATGGCCTCAGAAGACAGCTTCTTAGGAGATGAGAAGTTATCAGTCCTGAATCTGAGCATAGCATGTCTATTCACACACACTAATGGATGAACATCTATGGAAAGGCAAGAACTGTGGAATCTCAGTACACAGCCCATGTTCCCAGACAGCAACTCCGCATCTAATGAAACAAGAAGAGCATGGAGGCACACAGACAGAGCTGCTCTCCCCTCTGACTCCTCACTCCCTTGCCTTACATGGGATGTGAGACAGCCCACCTGCATCACACAAGGGGTGAGGAAGGTTGCGGGTGACATCTGTTATTCACATCCATCATAAAAATATTTTATATTTCTCATTAGTTGCAAGAGGGAATATACCAACCGACTAATAATTTTTCCTCTTGTAGGGGAATATTCACACACATGCACAAAGACAGGGAGAATTACATTGCTGTACCATTGGAGCCTGAGACCAAGCAGCTTCATCCATATAAAAAAGATAGATTATACAATACAGAAAGAGTAAAATTAAATAGAATTTATTCATTTCCATCACCTTGGGTGAGCAGCAAAGGCACAATAAAAAGTACAGTAAATAATCTGCGAATGCCTTTGCTTACAATAGTACCAGGTTCACAAGCAGTTCAGAAGCAGAACATCTGGAATAGCTCAGTTTCTCTGGAGGAAAATGAGGATAGGTCTTGTCTCACATATGTTTGCCTCTTCTTTGAGATTTCCCTTGCTTCACTGCTGCAGCTATCATTTCAGCAGTTTGTTGTAACCATGCAATCACTGGCAGCTTTTTGACAGTTGCAGACATTTACCTACTTGTCCTTTTCCTAATCTGCATAAAAATAAATGAATCCTTCAGAGATTAATTAAGAACAGTGTTAACTTTCCTGCTTTGCTTGTAGCATAGGTCACTCACAGACTCAAAATCTCAGACTGGAAAGAAAGCTGAATCTCGAAAGCAACAGCTCATCAGCTCAGAAAGCTGCAGGGAGGCAGACTGTTATTTCCCTTGCTGATATTCAGTACCAAAAAAAGCAAGCAGGAAGAAGTCCCTAACCTGGTAGCAAAAGAGAAATAAACTTATAATAGTCGTGTGTTTCTGGTTTTGTGCAGCCCAATAGCATTTTCAATCTACTTGTTCTTTTCAATAAAACCACATTAACATTACTTTTATTTGTTTTATTGTGTGATTCCTCTCCTTCCTCATTGCATAATTAACTGTTAGCCTACAGTATGCCCTGATCCAAGTGTCTCTACTTGTCCAGAAATAACAAGTTTTTTAAAAAATCCTGTTCTTCTATGGAAAAACAATAACTCTTCAACCTTGTAACTCCTAAGCAATCAAAAAATGTGATACACAGATGTGAAAAATCAAACCAGTTCCTTTTGATTTTGAAGAAGCAAGTCTTGAAAAGTCCATTTCAAGAGGAATATGACAATCTAATATTGCTTTATTTCTTTACTTATCTGTACTTTATACAAAGTGCCCCAATCTTGCAGGATCTTCTCTGCCTGGGGGACTCAGGGAGCAAGTTGGAGGCATGTTTTGACCCACAGCTTGGGAAACATTTCGGAGATGGCACAGTAGACATAGCCATTCTATTTGTCTAGAAGCATCTGTTTCCCTGCCATAGGAATGAACCTTTCCCACATCCCTTCTGTATGCAAAACTATTCACATACCTAAGCCCATTAGTGGCAATCAGGAGTACTAGCCCAATGATAGCTAGAGACCAACTCCCTAAAATTGGAAAGAGAGACACACCTCACAGCAAAGGTGGTTTATTAGTCTATTTACAAGCCAGATAATTAACAATCTGTCAAGGAGAAGCCTGGGTTTACAAGAATGAAGTCACTCTTGGACTAAGAGGCATTTCACTGCTCCAATTTCATCACACCATTTCCACACAGAGATAGCCCAGTGGAATGTATTGGCCTGTGATGTATAAGAGATCATATAAGGTGATCTCAAGGTCCTCCTGGCCATGCAATCTCTGACTAAGTAGTGTCCAAACAAAAACTCAAGGTGAGAAGAGAGAGACATAGAACTACAGAGTCATTTGGGTTGGGAAGGGCCTTTAGGATCATTGAGTCTAGCCATTAACTCAGTGCTGCCAAGGCCACCGCTAAACTATGTCCCCAAACACCACATCTGCATGTCTTTTAAGTACCTCCAGGACTGGTAACTCAACCATTTCCTCAGGTAACCTGTTCCAACTCTGAACACTCTGAACAACCCTTTCAGTGAAGAATTTTTTTTCTAATATTTAACCTAAACTATCCCTGGTGCAACTTGAGGCCTTCTCCTCTCCTCCTGTCATTTCTTACCTGGGAAAAGAGACCAACTCCCACCTGGCTACAACCTCCTTTCAAGAGCTGTAGAGAACAAAGTCACCACTGAGCCTCCTTTTCTCCAGGCTAAACAACCCCAGTTCCCTCAGCCGCTCCTTGTAAGACTTGTGCTCCAGACCCTTCCCTGGTTTCACTGCCCTTCTCTGGACTTGTTCCAGCATCTAAACGTCTTTCTTGAATTGAGGGGGCCAGAAATGGACACAGGATTCAAGGTGTGACCTCACCAGTGCTGAGTACAGGAGGACGATCACTGCCTTGGTCCTGCTGGCCACACTGTTCCTGGTATAGGCCAGGACTGCCAGACTCCAGGGCAAAGTGACACAGCAGTTTTGCTGGAGAAGAATTCCATTTTGAAAAAGTATTTCAACGTCTAAAGAAAATCATCTCAGAAAAACAATGAGAGTTCAGGTTGCCAGGGATGCAAGCCATTAGATGGACTGTGGAAAAATTAAAGGGGCTTCCCAAACAGCAAATGTATTAACCTCTAGAGAAAACTAACTGTACATATTGTATGTGTATGCCTTAGTGATATTATAATGCATTTCATTGACAGACTTTTATCGTAGTTAACAACAGCAGAGGCCTCTGGGTTTTTAGTTATTGCTCTCATAACTCCCACAGGGAAACAAAATAGTTGGGTTGAAAGCTAAATTAAACCCACTGGACATGCCAGCAAGACACCAGGGACTGCATCCCGAGCCCCACCTGAGTGTGAGCAAGGCATGGTCCTCCCTCTTCCCCTAGAGCTGTGGGCAGAGGGGTCCGACTGAGGACAGGCTGCAGGACACAGAAGCAGAAGGGTTGTGCTTTCAAGCAGTTGTCATGACAGCAGCGATGCAGTGGCAAGTTTAGCTTTTCCCTCTTCATTTTATCTGTGCGGTCAGACCATTTGAAATGGTACTGCTGTGACCACATATGTGTCTGTGCTGGCACTGCCTGCCCTTCGTGCTCAATTCAAAATTATCATGTCTTCACTCTCTGGCCTAGTGTACATCCACTCCCACCTCCCTTGGCTCCCGCTGCACAGAGCCTCCCTCTCAGAGCTGATCCATACATCTGCGACAACACAGCAACACTTCAGTTAATTTTATAGGGGAGGAGGACAACTGACCTTTGCACTGCCATTCCTTCTTTCAATCATTTCTTACTTTCTGAGGCTGTCCGGGACTGTCAGAATCCTGGTTACACCTTGGGGCTGCCCTAGACTATGGGATATACATGAACAAACACGCTCTTGTAGCATAACGATGTTCTAAAGACACCAAATCACAGCATCTTTAGGGTAGAGGCTACGACAAGACAGGTACTTTATTAACTTCATCAAGCAGTGGCACAGACTTCCCAGAACAGAAAGTCTCTGTCCTTGGAGGTTTTCAAGACCCAACTGGAAAAAGCCATAAGGCACCTGATCTCGCCTCATGGCTCACCATGACATGAGCAGGAGGTTGAACCAGAGTCTTTCTGAGCTTCCTTCCAAGAACAGCTATCCTACAGTCCTATGAATTAGGATTTTAGTAGTGTTGAGTTATGTTTCAGCAATATGTATATGTGTATCTATGGGGTCAGAAAAATCCAGAAGGGGAAATAGTTGGGAAGAGTAACCTTTTCACTGTTTTTCATTTTTTCAGGATTAAAATACGGAAAAACACAAAAGGATGAGGATCTATAAGGTGACTTATTCCCACCTGGTATTCTACAAGAGGGAAAATAAAATGTATGTAAATAAAGCAACAACAAAGTGCTTAACAAATTCAAATTTTTAATTACTCAAATTTATTGATAAGAATAGCAGAGATTCAGCTCTCTTGCCTATTCACTGCTGGACTGGAGAGAGGAACACCTCTTGGCATTATTGCCTCAGTAAGATTCAAAAAACTGACTGGCTGTTTTAGTCTATTCATCAATAGGGGTAACAGCTAATAAAACCAGATACAAATCAGAATAATTCCTTCAGGAGTGACACTGTTTAGCAATATTTATTATTGTTTTCTGGTGATTCTTTATGTCTGGTATATTTTTGTGAAATGTCTTAATCTTTTAAAAATAAAGATTGATCTCCAAGGTATTAACAATTTTTCCTTTCAAAGTGTGAAGTGCCTTTCCATGTTATCCTTTTTCATTGTCACTCTGTTTTGCAGGCTTTGCTGACAAGAAACAACTGTTATTCTGCAAGTGAGTGAGAGGAGGGTTTGTTGTTAAGCTAAGTCCAAAAGCTAATGTTCCAAAGGAATTAAAGATGAAATACACAGCTTTGGGGGGCAAAAAAATCACACCTCCTAGTCGCACTTTGCAAATAGGTGAACTCTTTGGGTGATTAATTAAAGTTGTCATCAGGTTCAAAGCTTTATTCAATTATTATTTATTATATTAGTTCTGAATTACTGAAATAACAGCGGCAGCCATGATTAACAGGACAACTCATGCTTAGGAAAGTATCACCTAATGAAGTAATTATGTCAGCATCGTCAGCATTGTTCAAAGGAGGATACATGGAAAGTGGAATTATTTCCATGGTTAATCCTGATTGATTCCAGAGGTTAGATGTGATGATCAGAGAAGCCGTGTCCCACAGTAAGTTTTACAGTCTGAGAATATGCTAATGGTTCATAAAGGATTATCTGAATGAACACTGAATTTTGAAAAGAGATATGGAAACCATGGGCAAAAGCAGGAGAGACCAAATTCAGCTCTTGTTGCTGACTCGGATGCTAACTTCTTTTGACTTGTTCCTTTTAACTTGTTCTCAGAGCATGTTCAACTAGGTCTCATGCTAAACAGCTGATGCACAACTTAGGTACAGATTTTACCTGGTTCCAGGTTTTTGCTGCAGGTGCATAGACTGCTCTGGCAAACACAGATTTTCTTCTTATTTCTATACGCATTTGTAGCAAACTGCAGAGCTGGAGCCTTGCCCTGCTCTGCACTTGGGATGAAGAGCAGAGGAACAAGGTGAATAATGTGCTTGTCCTGATGTACAAGCAACCAGGATTTGCTCCTTCCTACACTGGGTTTACTGAACATGCCTATCATATTCTGGAAAGTATTTAATTGCCATGCCAACAGAAGCAAGAGCTATACTCAGTGATAAGAACTACTTAGCAGACAGATATAATGCCTGTGTTGAAGTAAAAGTGAGTAAATCCCACCATAATGTGCTCCTGTACATACTGTGAAATCCTTCTCAAGGAAGCACAGCCTGGGTAACGGAGTTTAAATCCAGTTGAGATGGCTGGGACTGCTTTTCAGCTTTTTCTGACTCAGTAACCCAGCACAGAAGAACTGAAGATAAAGTGCCACCAGAAGGGTGGTAGACATGCAAAATATTTCATGGCTGGACTTGAAGACTGACTTGTACCCATTAAAATGTATTGTCTGACAGCTAATCCTGTAAACTACTGCCTACTGTCCTATGAGAAGCCTGCCAGATACTCCCAGTCTTTCTGCTTGCTGAGTCCTCCTTTTCCTTGGACAAGCACCAAACTGCATTTGCAGTTTCAGATTCAACTTCCTCCACCTCAACCTACCCGAAGAATTTAGCAGAAAGAAAAACGGGCAGCAAAGCTAATGTTACTGCAGAGCAAGTGTCCTTTCAAAGTCTATGAAATGCATGAAGACATTTCAAATTTTACATCAAAGGCTTCTAATAAAGAGTGGAAATCCATGATACAAAAAACATAGTCCACCTTCTCCTTGAGTCCCTCTGAATTTGAATTTGAGTCCTTCTGAAATTACAAGGAAGAGTAGACAGGCTGATGCAAGAAACAACCTCAGTATTGCGGTCTAGGAGTAAAGAAACCACAAGTTCCCAGCAGTACAACATCTGCCGTTCAGTAAATGTCAACTGTTTACTGCTTTGTAGATTACAAGAGAGCTGATTCTTCTGTTCTTCAAAATACAGGTAATCAATAAAACAGCTGCACATGGGATATTTATTTACTCCAGATGAGGACCTTATGGATCATAAAAAGCTGAATATCCAAGCCATGTCTCATGACAAGACATCAACTTGCACATTCATGCTGAATTGAAAGTGTAAAAAGAGTGTATAAAAGAATATACAAAAGAATGTAAAAGATGTGCTGAAAGCAGCTCAATGAATTTGGTAGATGAGAAGCTGGACATGACCTGGCAATGTGTGCTTGCAGCCCAGAAAGCCAATTGTGTCCTGGGCTGCATCAAAAGCAGAGTGGTCAGCAGGTCTGAGGGAGGGGATTCTGCTGCTGGTGAGACCAGCTGGTGAGATTCTGCTCTGGTGAGACCCCATCTGGAGTACTGCATCCAGCTCTGGGGACTCCAGCACAGAAAGGACATTGATCTGTTGGAGCGAGTCCAGAGAATGGCACCAAGATGATTAGAGGGTTGGAGCTCCTCTCATACAAGGAAAGGCTGAGAGACTTGACTTTGTTCAGCCTGGAAAAAAGACAGCTTAGGGCTGGCCTAATTGCAGCCTTCTAGTACCTGAAGGGAGCCTACAGGAAAGAAAGAGAGGGACTTTTTACAAGAGTATGTAGTGACAGGATAAGGGGGGAGTGAATTCAAACTAAGAGAGAGTAGATTCAGATTAGATATTAGGAGGAGATTTTTTGCTGTGAGGGTGGTGAGGCACTGGCACGGGTTACCCAGAGAAGTTGTGGATGCCCCATCACTGGAAGTGTTCAAGGCCAGGTTGGATGGGGCTCGGAGCAGCCTGGTCCAGTGGAATGTGTCCTTGCCCATGGCAGGGGGTTGGAACTAAATGATCTTTAAGGTCCCTTCCAACCCAAACCATTCTGTGATTCTATGAATACTATCGTAATTGATTATGGTATTTCCACCTTCTGGATCAGCTGCTGGACTAGTAGTCCCTGTGGGTGACATTCATCCCTACATGAGGGGATGAGTGCAAGAATCATTGACAGGAGTCATACTCCACTCATTTTGCTTAAAATAAAAATGTTGTACAAGTGAAATAAAAGCTATGTGCCTCTCCTTCCCAAGGGCCTTTGGGAAGGAGACAGAGCAAAAGACTGTCTTCTTGTTTTGTAGACTATTTAAAGGCTGCAGTACTCAGAGGAAGTGTTTACACTGAGTAGCTAGACATGAGCTCTGGAGTTGTGTTCAATGGTAATGCATCAGTAATCTGTGCACAGAACAAGATAGAAATCTTGGTAGGCCCCTTAGAAGCTGTAAAGTTATGTCACACTTCAGTGTAAGCAGCTGCAGCAGCTTTCTGAAAGGTCTGGAGGGTTTAAGAGCTACAGTACAGCAACAAAACATACCCAGAAAATGTCACTGTGACAATTTTGTAGGCTTTCAGCATGAAACCTGGAGACCCCCTGAGCATACTCTGGAAGCCCAACCATATTTTTTTTTATAATCCCTACCATGTGCCTGAAGGTCAGCACCACTGATGTTTCTGACACAGGGAGCTCTTCAGGAGTCTCTTGTGGTGTTTCGGGATGATTTCGCAGCAGGTGAAAAGGTTTCTTCAGCACAGTATGGAAAATATGGGTTTACAATCGTCACTGCTGCTTTCAAATTTTCTTACTCCCCAAACTTTGCCTAACTGTGTGTGTTTCACCCATTTCTACTACCTCTGTGCCGTCTTCTTTCCCTTCTTCCATCGTTTCATGTGCTGTTTGCAATATACAACATGGTATCAACAAGCTCTGTTTTGCTCCTGCTAAGGAAGAAAACCTAAGCTTGGGCTTTCTTCCTTTGTCTTGTGTAGTGGGTCGACCCTGGCTAGATGCCAGGTACCACCAAAGTTGCTTTCTCACTCCTCTTTGCAACTGGACAGAGGAAAGAAAATATAATGAAAGGTACATAAGTTGAGATAAAGACTGGGAGAGATCACTTACCAATCACTATCATGGGCAAAACAGACTCTAAGTGGGGATATTAGCTAGATTTATTACTGACAAAATCAGAGCAAGATAAATGAGAAGTAAAATAAATCTTAAAAACACCTTCCCCTGCTCCTCCCTGCTTCCCAAGTCCTACCTCCTCCCCCTGCAGTGGTGCAGGACGACGGATAATGGGGGTTACACTCCGTTGTTGTTTCTGCCACTGCTCTGAGAGAGGAGTCCTTCTCCTGCTCCCCATGGGGTCCCCCCCATGAGTGACAGTCCCTAATGGACCTCTTCCGCGTGAGTCCATCCCATGGGCAACAGTTCTTTACAAACTGCTGCAACGTGGATCACTTTTCCACAGGGTGGAGTCCTTCAGGCACAGGCTGCTCCAGCACGGGTCCCCCACAGGGTCACAAGTCCTTCTAGGAAAACCTGCTCCAGTGTGGGCTCCTCTCCCCGTGGGTCAGCAGGTGCCTGCCAGGACTCTGCTCCAGCATGGGCCTCCCATGGGGTCACAGCCTCTTTTGGGCATCCACCCGCTCCAGCGTGGGCTCCTCCACAGGCTGCAGGTGGATCTCTGCACCTCCATGGTCCTCCATGGACTGCAAGGGGAGAGCTGCCTCACCATGGTCTGCATCACGTGAAGGGGAACCTCAGCTCCAGCACCTGGAGCACCTCCTGCCCCTCCTTCTCCACTGATCTTGGTGTCTACATTGTTGTTCACACGTTCTCACTCTGCTCTTCTCTGGCTGCAATTTTCATCTGCACAATAACATTTTTTCCTTTTTTAATATGTTATTACAGAGGCGTTGCAATCGTTCCTGATTGGCTCGGCCTTGGCCCGCAGTGGGTCCATCCTGGAGCTGGCTGTCATTGGCTGTACTGGACATGGGGGAAGCTTCTAGCAAACTTCTCACAGAAGCCACCTCTGTAACCCCCCGCTACTGAAATTAGCCAAAGAAACCCAATACGCCTTGTGACTTTGCCAGTATTACGTATCTACATGCACTGGTTAAAAAAGAATCATGACTGGCGTTCATGGCAGGAGCAGAACTGATGCAAGATAAATCAATATGAACATGGGCTAAACTAGCTTCAGTACATCTATCATAGTAATTTACATAAGTTTAAATCAATTTAATTAAACTGACTCACTTTGTTGGTAGAGACAAGGCTTTACAATGTGCCAACTTTAATCCATTGGCTGGATTAAAATAATAAAAAAGGGGTGGCTGGTGACTTTCAAGTTCAAGATAACGATGAGTGACTGGTAGTGTCAGGAAAAAGCAGCCATATGAAGGTAATTGGATGTTCTCTTAAAAGAAAAAAATGAAGAAATTTCCCTTAGATTGCAGTGTTGTGTAGTAAGCAAGATTACCCTGAATTGTTAACCCTGTGCACTACCAATACCCCTGTAACCTTGCCTCTGGTGATTGATAACCTCTGAGCAGAGCAAAAAGCTTTGCTTGTTGTCAAAGACAGCATAACTTATAATTGCATATTAATCGCTGGCCACTTTTATGAAGTAAAACTTACTGTTTTAAATCACTTTCCCCTTTGCTTGCTTTTAGGGCAAGTCTTACCCCTGGGGAAGGTGGAATAATACAGCTATGAGTTTTACTTAAAAATTTATACCAGTTTGGGCACCTATAGAGTTAGAGCAGCTCAGATCATTAGTGGAAACTGCCAAAGTTGTAGTCTGAGTCTTCTAAACTCTCTAGGCCAGCCTAGACTGTGCTGCCTCTGCAATACTTTCAAGTAGACTGTTATTTACAGTTTCTGTATCATGGGATATTTTGGGACACAACCAGAGATCTCTGGCTGAAATGCTCTCAGGCATGGTAGGCTATGAAGCCCTGCCCTTTCCCATGGTGAACATTTTGCTTGAGGCTGGGACCAACATCATTTTTACCAGAGTTTTATAGAGCTTATCAGTTACAAAGAGACAAAGAATGACTTTGAGAACTCTTCATCATCCCCTCTTTCCAGTTGACAGATGACCTCCAAGCAAACATCAAGCCCCTCCATTACAGTGAAGATGACTTATTGTCATGTCCTTATTGCTGGCAGTTCATAAGGCTGCACTGTGACCACTCAGAGGCTCACATCAGACATTGAGGTGATGTTACTAACTTAAAATTTTCCCCTGTAGAAGGGTTGGAAATTTTATGTACAGACCACATAATGATGCAAACCTATTTGCTCTATTATTCCTCAACTCCCAAAATAACATCTCATTCTTCTCTAATGCACAATCCACTTTGAGAGCAAAGATAATTTGTATGAACCTGATGGAATGTGCCACAGATGTGGTTTTCTGTTGCCTGTCTTTCCTTCCTTCTCCAAAACTGTGGGGGGAATTTAGGTGCCTTGATGACTGACATTTCTTTTAAAACAAACTGTTGAAGATTGTTTACATGCAGTTTCTCATTCTGGCTGAGACTTAATTTACTTTCTCCAAGCTCTGGTTTGTCAGAAAAAAAAAAAGCTATTCCAAACACAATGATAAGAAGCTCTAAAAAAATTTTGAAATAAGGTTTTTCTTTCTGAGATCATGTAAGATTTCACTTCAACCCACAAATGTTCTCATACAACTACTTCTGTTCTTATGATCGCTGAAACTCAGGGAGGGCTGATTTTATTTGGTCCACTTCTTCCTGTCTGGTTTCTGACTCTGCTTTTTTTGTCCAGAGTCTATCTGATGTCTGAGGAGTAAATCATTGCAAACAGCTCCTGTCTTGTCTAGCTAATTGCTACACTGACACTCTGAGCAAAAGAAATAAGATGGGAGTTTGATCAACAGTAATGTCAAATGCTTGGTACAATGGGTACAAAAGAAAAGAGACAAAACTAGGAAATCACCAGTGTTGCACTTGCGTCCCTCCTACCGTGTTTAACATTTCTTTCTCCTAGTGACAGAACTGACCGTCACAGTGCTTCCTCAGAATTGCCTGCTATCTTGTACCCCACAAATAAGTACATTTTGTTAGACTGCTTAATTACTGAATGCTACTCTTGCAATTGTAGAGTGATGCATTTCTCCATCGTCTTCTAGCAAGAATTTTTGTTGTGTTCTCTTTGCTTCTTTTACCCTTCTTGGCAACAGGCAGTTTAGGATAAAATGGTTTTATCTGTCATAGCAAAGTCACATGTAACTCCTGTCAACTTGAGTTTCATGGCAATAGCTAAGAAAATACATCCAGAGCATTGTTCAGTTCAGCTGGGCTCCAAAAAGTTTAAACTGGTAAACACAATCACAAATCTGGGTATCCTGGGCTGGTAAACTCAATTTCATTGAAAATTTTGTTTTCAAATGTGTGAGGGCCTGCTAAAAGTTAGATCCTGATTTTTTGGCTTTGTAAGACCTTTGTAAGGTCTTTAGTGGCAGTACCAGCCTGAGGCATTGGTGGTCTCCCCTTCCTCTTCCTCACTGCCCCGTCTCTTCCTACTCTTCTGCTCAAACAAATTGCTGCCTGAGGTGCACAGGCGCTGTTGTTCCTACAACACTGTTAATAGGATGAAGGAATCAATAGAGTTTCTCCAATGATGTTTTTAGTAGGTCATTTTTAAGCTGGGCCAGTTCCACGCTGCCTGTGCATGAAGATCTATTGTGTAAGGGGAGCTGGGCTAGCAGCGGCAAGTGAGGCAGCAACTCCTTAGAACTGCTGATAGTGCTGAGGTGTGGAGACTTTGTGTCATGAAACCACAGCTGAGGAAAGGACTGCCAAAGGGCTGAGTATCATTAGACTCCAAAAGCAGAGGGAGAGCCCTCTGTGATTCCCCATCACTTTGTAGTTTTCAGATTTCTTCTCATTCAGTTGACAGAGAGTGGCACAAAATTAAATACTTGGCTGTTAAGGTCATTTAAGTGACTTAATTTGCAGAAGTGTAGCTCCAACTGGTGTCGCATTCAGGGTTACAAGCCAAGTGTCTGGAGTTACGTTCCTAATGCATGAGGCCAGGTTTGCCTTCTTGCAGAAGGACACCCAGCAGAAAAGGGCTTTGTGCCTGCTTCAGGAAAATCCTGCTTGCTGCTTGAGGTTTGAGAAAGGAGATTATCTATGTTTCCTCACCTGCAAAAAGATAATTACACTGCCCAACTTTCTAAAGAGCCTTTGCATCTCCAGATAAAATATACTACAGATAGGCACTACATGAATTATTCAAGCTAAATTAAATTAATGAAGACTGTAGAAATTCAGTTGCTTTTGTTTCTTTTTTTAATGCTCTAGGTTCAGACTCTACAGTGGCCTTTGTGGTCTCAAAATATTCTGAAAGCAGAGCACTGCTAGCTCACAGCTCTGCTGAAAATATTTTCTTCATTGTCTGAAAATATATTAATTTAATTCTTGACAAGTCCATTTGTGAGAGAGCTATTGAAGCGTGACCAGCTCACCACAGTGTTTTCTCTAACCATAGACTGCCACAGGAACTGAAGAATGGAAAGTCAGTGCAATCTCTGTAAGATAGCAAGATGGATTTATGAGAAATTACAGACAGGAAAAAATTATCACTTGGACAACAATCTAGGATTATAAGGACAGGTCTTGTACCATCCAGGAAGGACCTAGACAGAACATGTACTCTGGGATGCCTTAAATCCTTTGCACTAGTGCTTTCAGGTTAGCTGTGCTACCATCCGTGCTCTGAGCCTCTCTAAGCAGCACCTCTCCTTTCCTCTGTACTCAAGATGTCAGGAGATGCCTCCTGCATGAAATTCTGCAGTTCTCACCCCATAATCTGGGATGTGGGGCTGCCAGCACCAGCCTTCTGGTAGCCTGTAACAGCAGTTTAACTTAAATAAAAATATTATTTATTTTGCCAAAAAGCTACATAGCTCTTAGTAGAATGAATTTAAGAGATGTGCCTCACACCTTACATTTTTACTCATATTTAACTTTCCTTGCTGGACCATAGGCAGGCATGGCATTCTTCCCTAATATGGAGAACTGGAAGCTGTCCATCAGCCTGGTTCCCCTGATTAATTCATATTTTTTTAAACATATCTTTAGCCTGTCAGCTTCTCTTGGCTCACATAATCTCCTGCCCTTTTCTGAAATCTCGAAGGTGTTAGGGGCTCCTTTGAAAGCAGGCTTGGCTACTGGAGAAGTCTTCCAGCCCGGCTGGGTAGAAGACAGACATTGTTATCCTCACTCCTTTGAAGTTGAGTACCTGAGCCTGGCTTAACCAGATCATTATTTTACTTTTCCTTGCTCACATCTGTAACAAGTCTTTTATTGCCTGCTTTCAATTAACTCTATGAATGCAGGAGAGCAGCAGTGGGAAAAGTGGGAAGGGCTCAGGAGAAGCTATATAGCTTTAATCAAAGGGTTGTTCAGGCATTTTTCCAGTTTGCCTCACTTTGTTACCATAGAATTCCACATGATCCTCAAAAAAGAGATTCTTGCCTAGAGCCTATAATAAACAACCTGTCACCACTATGTTTCTGTTTATTTTAATTAACAAAGAGATAATTTCTGTCTGGTATGCAGCAGAGCGGAAAGGCAGGAGGTGACCAGGGTTGGCCATGCCACTCTTTTCCTGCTGCTTCAGTGAGACCGGGCTGAGTCCCAGTGCCAGGCAGCCCCTGTGGGCCCCTGAACTGTGCCTGGGGCTGTGGACTCAGCTTGGAGATGGCCTCTGTCCCAGGGAAGGGCAGGGGTTTTGTAGTTCACTGCCAAGTACCTACCTACCTACCAGCCAAGCCAGTAAGTTCGTTTTTTTCAGAGGCAGATCTCAGACCCAGATGCACACTGGAAGGGGCTGGTAGAGGGAGGGAGGGAGACAGGGAGAGAGGCAGGGAAGAGAGGGCAGCACCTGCTCAAGATGAGGTTTTAACAGCTGCCAAGAGCATCCACTGCTTCTCCATCCACTGACACAAAGATGGAACTTAGTGCAGCCTGTCTAAAATCTGAAGGGAAAAGATGAGGTTCAGGGAAACACAGTTATCCACTTACAGTTCCTTCTCCCCTTCCCTTCTGGTGCACTTCAGTTTAAAAGCAACTGTGGTTTGGAGTAACTTTACTGAACCACTAGAAAGAGACAGACTGCCAGGGAAAGACTGTCTTGTACAGCCCAGCTCAGGTAGGATTGCTGTGTTTCCGTGGCAGAGTGACACGGGGATGTGGCCCAGGGGTGGTAGGAGCACAAACTGCACCATGAAGAAGAACCATGTCTTGCCCTGTAAAGGGCTTCATGGCATCTCCTCATGGGAGACAGCTTCTGTGTCTGAGGCCAGGCTGTGGCCTCACAGCATTTGATGCCAGCTGCTAGCTACCAGGATGCACAGGCTGTGATGTGGCTCTTTAGCTTCTGAATGCCCAGAGGGGACTTTTATATTATGGTGCAAATACAGAGTATATGTTTTCCTGTGTTCTGGTTTGTGGTGGACATCTCTGGACCTCAGCCACACATAGCAAACCAGAATATAAAGGCACTACATTTTTGAAAACATCATGAATTTATTTTTTTTTATTTCATGAAATTAAATGCCAACCATTAGGAACGTGCCTATAAAACCCATTTGATATTTCAGTTTTGTTGAGGTGAAATATGAACAAACTGGTGAGCACACATAGATGTTCTTGCTTAACTATCTGGTGAGGTAAGAGTGTTCTTTATTCTCCTTGTTTCCCAAGCAGTGAGCACAACAGAGTATGTGAGTTCCCCACACTCATTATTTGATCGCCTCCAAAAATAGATTTCTGCATATTTAATCCACCAGAAAACTTGGAGAGAGAGAAAAGACCTACTTTTCTTTTTTTTTCCTGTCAGTTGTGCCTGAAGGCATGCCGTACTCTGAGCAACTACTGAACAGATTTCATGCTTTCTCTGGCTTTGCAATGAGTCAGCTACATAGATGTCAGGGCCCTCAGGGCACCACGGGCCTTATGGCTGGTGCCCAGCCTTTGCAGGGTCCACCTGGGGCCAGGAGCCCCATTTCAGCCCAGCCTAAGGCTGTCAGTCCCAGCCCCCTGACACTACAACAGTGCTAGCTGTGTGTTGCGATGCCTTGGTTGTACCTCACATCTTTGTTTCTGGTCCTATTTCCTTCCCCTTCCCCTTTAGCTCCTGACAGGAGCTTTTGGATGGTCCCTGGCCCTTGTTCTTTGCTTGCCATGTCAGGGACTGTTGCTGGACCCTGTTATAGCCATTGTGTCTGCCCACTATGGTCAGACTCTGTGGAACAGCACTCACTGGTGAGGCCATGGCCTGTGGTGGAGTCACCCTCAGGTCCCAGCTCATGCCCCTTTGGGAAGAGCTGTCCCTCACTGAGGAAACCAGCTCTGACAATACAAGTATGGAAAAATGATGGCAACAAACCACCTTCGCCTTGTACTATTTCTGTGAGCAAGCAGTAAGCACCATTACTGACTCTGTGCTAAGTGGACAGAAAACATCTGCAGCCTGAGTCATGTGCGTTGTGCTGAATTTGCATAGTAGCAAGAAGGAAAGGATGGAGCTCAAATTCCAAGGTGTTCCTGTTTTAGAAACATCTAAAAGTCTTTAAAATACCCATTTAGCTATCTGTAATTTTAGTGTTATAACTTACTAATTATCTGTCTTGTGATAGTGCCTGGTTTTTAGCAAATAAAAGGCTAACCCAAATAAAACCCAGTCCTCTCAGGCCTTTCCTCATTTGGTACTTGCTTCATTCCCTTACCATCCCAGATGATCCTCTCCAGTTTGCCGATCTCTCTCTCATACTGGGGGACAAAGCCAGTGCTCCAGCCATGGGCTTGCAATTGCCCATCCACGAGGAGAAACTGCTCCCTGTGATTGCCCTCTGTATAACACAGTCCAGCTGACAACAAATCTGGATCAGCCAGGCTCAATCCCTGCCCATTCACCCTCTCTCCTCTGAACTGACTCCAGTTGATTTCTTCTTTCCTGAGGATGCTTAAAAATAACAGCAATGCCCGCTTGTGGAGCAGATATGTCACGAGACATGATGTAGTTCCACACATGGCATCATTTGGTGGATACTGAAGGAACAAGGATAAGCCTGTGAGGGTTTCAATTACCTGCACATGAAGTAAATTGTTTGTATTTCTGTGAGGTGATCATGAAAAGGACACAAAGCTCAGAAACAGCTTGCAGCATACAAACAAGATAGTTATAATGATGACTGATCTTGTGACAAGTCACCTTGTTATTTCTTATTTTTCCCAAGTATAGAAATGCTGACATTTCTATCTTTTCTTTAAAAAAGAGTTGCATACCTTATGAACAGGAGAGCTGAAGCCAGATGTTCATACCCTTCTTACATTTTATTATTTATCAAAATAACATTTGGTAGAATCCAGACTGTGACAGAACACAGGTTTTTATAAATATTGCCTAAACTGCACCCTTAACTTCCTCCCTTTCATCCTCCTTTCTGTTTCTTACTTACTGTCTTCCTTTCATCATTGTAATTTCTCCAAATCACTGGTCCTTCTCTTGGTTAATTTAGGCTTCTGAAAGGGCTATGAAAAAACTTATTTTCCCAGAGAAAAAATAAAATGCTGACATCAGAAAATAAATCACTTCTAAGAATACTACCACTAGTATTTCATATTCATCAATAAAAGACTGACAAAGGGCAAAATGAAGTTAACTTTTTAAAAGTTACTAATAGAAGTATGGTTTGTGAAAAATATTATTTATTGGTTTGTGAATATATAGAATATTTATATATATAATATAAATATTATATATATTATTTGTGAAAAAACATATAAATATATATATATATAAAAGAAAATGTAATTGCAAAATATCTACTAACTCTAAGTGGGAAACAGACATTAGGAGTATCAGATTCTTAGTCTAGTTCTTCCTTGTCCTTATGTGAGATTTTTTTTTTCTCTGAAAATAATGTATCGAGCACAAAGCAGATATTCAATTTGTATTTGATTGCCCACAGTTTTTCCCACTGATATTGAGTCAGGGAATACCCAGAGGAATAAATTGAAACTATGAGGTGAAATGTGGGAAAACAGAGAGAGAGCAGTTATAACTGCAGTATTAGAACTTCGATTTTGTATTTGCAAAGTCTTGAATTTTCCAAGTTTTACTCCGAAAGTGTGATTCTTATGACTTTATTGTAGCCATTCAAAGCTGTCTCAGATGCTGCAGAGTGTCACAGCAGTCCCCAGGTGCTGGTTCAAGCTGTACGGCAGGTTTTGTGCCATGGCTTTCAGCCTTGTGCAGATGTTTTGTGTGCCTGAAATAACATGAGTTCCTCTGTTCAGGCACTGAAATTGCAAAAATGTCAATGGCAGCCACACAAACTCCCCACATCAAAATGATTAGTAAAGACCAAGTAACTTGCAGGCTTGTGTGTCTCAGCTTACTTTCTGTATCATCAAATTATCTCAATAGTGCCATGAAGTGCAAAAGGAGGTTGATGTGTTATGGGTAAGCATAGTGAAAGGCAGTCTCAGGGACCATGCACAGCCAAGAGCAGGTCCTAACCTCAGCCTAGTACCCCTCTGAAGAAGAGGAAGGTCACACTGTTCCTGAAGTAGCATGAGCCATTCCAGCTGGTTGAGCACTACACAAAAACCCAGAGAAACAGGTCAACATGACAAGGAATTGCAACTCTGATACATTGTTAATCTGCCAGAGGCTGAGAAAAGATGCTGATGTTGTTTTCAAATTAAAATATGTTTTAGTACTCCAGTGGTCTCTGAAGGGTTTATTGTAGTCACCCATCGCTATTGGTTATCTATGTGTCCTGACATATATTGTGTGTGTTTCGGAAAGCTGAGATTCTCGACATTTCCCAAATTCCTAACAGTTAAAACTATCTGTTCCCCCATGGGACACCTGGATTTGCAGTGCTATTCAGCAGTCACAAGTATTTCTCCTCGGTATTTCATGTAATACTGAGTGGATGAGCTACCACAGTTAAATGAAAGAAAATGTTAGCACATATTAAGAAACCACAGGAAGATAGGACTTTCTTGCTGGACACGTAACTGCTTGATTTTGAAATCCCACAACTTCAAAGAGACTGAGTAGAAATGATGAACTGGAAATATCCTTTTCTACAAAAGGAAGGGGCACACCCATATTTCATAAACCGTTAGAATTCAGATTGTGAATGGCATCAGAAATGAAGGATGTGCAGTCTGTTAATTACAGATTAAGTTTTCTTACACAACACTCTTACCTGGGAATACTTACATCACCAACAGATTAATGCCATCTTTAACAACCTAATTTACTAGTTGCCAATTTTTGCTATAATCTGCCCAGCAGCTCTGTATCCAAAGGTTTGTCTGCCCCATATTGCTGCCTGCTGGATGAGTAACTCAGGAATGGAAAGCAAGAAGAGGAGAAAGAGAATTTTCAAGGGATCTGCTCAAGAATTAATTTATCCATGATGCCAAACCCCATAGTAATATGTCTTGTACCCACTGTGTTTTTACTCGGTTCAAGTCCATGTGGTACATGGAGCCTAAGTAAACCAGCAGAGCACTCTTGCCCTACCAAGTTCACCACCCTTGGTTTAGGCTGTTGCTTTTTTTGAATACCTTTTTCCATAGAAGGGACCATAGCATCCACTATCAGAGAAACAACACAATCCACTTTCTCTGGAAGAATATCACAAAGAAAAAGCAAATATAATCCAGAGGCTTCATATATCCCTCTACCAGGATCCACATATTAATCCCTATTAAAAGAACTAAATCTCAGCCAGGAAGCAGCTTCAGCCGCCATCCCACTGCAGCCCACCTGCAAAGGCTGAGCTGGGGCAGGGCAAGGGACAGGGATGGGGCCCTGACACTGCTAGAAGTACATACCTAGAAGCAGGCTTTTGCGATGGACAAGCCTCATGGGCAGGGATGCATCTCACTCCTCGCCCACCTCTGTGAGGCCTAATGGAGCATGGCCAAAGGTGAGAAGATGTTATGGAGGCTGCTTTTGCCCTGTTTATACTCTAGCAAACTTCATTTTCCTCCCTCCTGAGTCATTAAAGCTTTCTTGGCAGCTGTTTGTGGGGTGGGGGGATGGAGGGCTCCCAGCACTTGCAGTGTGATGGTGCATCCTGCTTATGGGAGGGCTTCATGGTGAAGGCAGCACACTTTTCACAACACAGAAACAGGGGCAGCAGAAATTCATTTTATACTGAAGAAGAAATTCTGGGTACCAGAAACTTCAACTTTACTTTGGCCAAAATTGTTTCTGTAGTTTTGCTGACTCACCTGCATACCACAGGATTCACAGTAGTACTGGTGCCTGGGGCTGCCAGCAATGCAAATCTTCCAATGACAGAAGTTGCCTCCCAGCGTAGAAAGCTAGTATTTCTTCTGTTCAAAACACTATGTGACCTCTTTTAATAGTTTTATTTCCATTGCCTTTGCCTTCTCTGAGTGCCTTCAACACAGGATGGCAAACAAGGGCACCAGTTTCCTTATAACAGGGTGTTGTTCTGACAATATGTTGCATTTATCTCCAGGCTTCACTGGGGTGCTTTGGGGAATGACACCATACTGTGCTTGCTTTCTTTACTTTTAACATGGTTTGAGCGTGATCAGTGTCTGTTACTCCTCTCTCAATCTGTTTTCTTTACTTCAGAATGTACAGTCCTCTTTTTACTTTTTTTTTTTTTTTTTTCATTTGTCTCAAGGTAATCCCATGGATTTGGGAAGCATGAGGTCCTTTTTTGAGCAGTTTTGAGAGGTGAGTATGACATAAATGAAATAATTACTTTCACAAGTCAAATTGGCTCAATTTTGGCTGATTACTTTTTTGAAGCTACATTTCAATACAGCTCTGATCAGATCAACCATTTTCCATAGCAGTGTGTGTTATTTTAAGCTTATAATTACCATGGGACTTGATTTCATTTGGAACTCATTAATAATCAGTTTAATTCCCTTTCATTAGAAATCTCTTATTGGAGTAACCACTTGTTGTGACAATTCCCATGAAGTCACCATCTTTGTAGATACCCAGCTGGTGACGATGAAATAATATGTAACATTGTATTAAACTAATATTCCCCAAAATAATAAAATACCTTCATATATTCCATGAATAATTAATAGAAGATTAGAAAAATGAAAGGTACAAATAGATAATTTTCTTGGTTATCAGAATTCCCCTTTTTTGGTGCGGCACAGTAGAGGGATTTTATATTGCATATATATATACATATATGCATCTTTCTCTGCATAATGTATTTTTTTGCCATGTATAATGGAACTCACAACATAAAACATTGACATGTAGCCAGTGAAGACAGTGTCCTTCCCAACAATAACACAGTGGCTTGGCGGTTCATCATGTCTGAAGAGAAGATTTTGTAATCAAAAACATGGAAAGCCTGTGAAAGAGAGGGTTAATAAAAAAAAAAAAAAAAAGAGCTCTTTCTTCTTTGAGCAGGGACTGCAATCTTCTCTGTTTTTCTCTAAACTTTCACTGAGCAAACATATTTGTATCTTGACCCTCTTCACAAGTTAGTGTTTTTGTAGAAATACTTGTACCAGGCTAACAAAGCTGTGCACAAGTACTCATGCTGCTTTCAAGGGGTGTCAGTATGTCACATTTCCCTGAACAATAACAGGCTGTAGAGCAGGAAGAAATTTTAAACAGCTTTGAAATAACATGGAATAATTCGGAGATGTTTTGTGTCTCTTCCATGTGTATAACTACTCCACTATGAGCCAGAAAACTAACACAATAGTTCTGGCTAAATTTGGTGAGACTAAGAATTAAGAAAGAGCCTTTTCTGTGCCCACACTTCTGCTGATAACTTTAGAATTCTCTTCTGGAAGATGAAAAACATAGTCAGTTAAAGCTGGGTCTGGAAGCAAATCCCCTTATTTGAAGGAGGATGAGGACAGAAATAAGGACATGTCCTATGGGCAATTAATTGCCTGTTTTGCTGTCCAGCCTTGTTCTTACATCAAAGATGGCAAACATCTCAGGGCAAAAGTTTCTCTCATTTCTTCTAGATCTGTGGTTGGATGCAATAGGAGGCTGCCATTCCTGTTGTCTTTAAATGTTGGCTTGATCCATGGAAAAGTAATACCTGCTGCACCATCGGCTGTGCCAAAGTGGCAATGACTCTGTGCCGGGCAAAGGGCTGCAACTCATCTGCCCAAATGTAGTGTGCATAGTTCTCTGCAAATTGGTCATCTAAACCAATCTTTGGCCCATGGCAATGAGTCTTCTCTTTCTGAGGGGGGCATTTTTACTCAGTTCGTCTCAAGTAACCAGAAGTGCCAGTTTCTCTCTATGTACCATGGTGAAAACCTAGCTGATACCTTGGGTGTCATAGCTGGCCCATGGGAAGTACTGCCAGGAGAAGTCACTCCATCCCCGATGACAGTGCCCTGTGATCTCCTTTTGGTTTTCAGCATAAGGAGACAAAGCTCCTGATAAAGCAAAGAGTTTCCTTAAACTGTTTTTTTCAGATGCATTGTGAGGAAAGAGACCTTCATCCTCTTAATGAGCAAATGTGTTCAAAGTAAACGCACTCCTTGAAGGGCATTAATGCTTTCATCACCACTGGCTAATGAGCCTGAACTTGCACCTTGTACTAGATACTAATCAGATTCCTCTTTCTGTACTCTCTAAAGCAGCACAATTTGGGCTGCCAGCAGGCAGTGATGCTGTTTAAAAATAACTGCACATGGATGTTCTCATTCAATATTTCTGCCACAGAACTTGGTAAAGGTCTAGTCCCAGCCAAGACTGGGGCCCATTTTAATATGCATTGCATTCTTAATTTCTTTTAAAGTTTATTATTAACTTATTCTGTTTACAAAATCAAATAACAAGACCTTTAATTGAAAAGTAACTACTTCTTGTATAATGTAGTTTGATTTTTTCCCTCACAATTTCAGATTACTTTAGATGTTGACTTTTTTTAATCATTTGCATAATCTACAACACTTTCAGGGCTTTCTTACTTTGCATAAATCAATTTCGCTTCTTATTCACTTCATCACTTTCAAGGGGATTCTTTTCTGCTTTACTGGACTTAAATTAATCCTCCGGAGGAAGCAGTGTCATGACACGGCCAGCATCAAAATCTGCATAATTAAAGCATTTTTTTCCATTTAAATTGGCACTCAAGAATATCAATGCTCATTAGCAGACTTTAGATCTTTTATTTCATTTTAAGTGAGAAGGACAAGCATTCTTTCCCTAATATGACTTTCTTGCATAAGAATTTATTCAGAGGTCTTTAAATTTATTGCAGTGCAAGTTAGATGCCTAAATACCTTCAAAAAAACCAGTCTGTGTGATCTGTAGAGTATTAACATTGCTAGCAAGACTATCAAAATTGCCAGGCTTGATCAGAGTGGTGGTCTATCTCATCTGGTTTCTCTCTGGGGTTAAAACTGATCTGAGAAGATGGCTGAATAATGGATGGATGTGGAATCGCTTATGATGAAAGGGGAATTTCTGCCTAATTCTAGCCACTCAGCAGACGGTTTTGCTGATGATGATCCCAGATGAGGCTTAATACGAAATCTGTACTAAAACTTTTAGCTGAGAAGAATGCTCAGTATAACAGAAGTAAAGCTTCAGGAAAAAAATTTCTTAGGTTGGAAAGAGGTGAGATGAAAAATTTGTGTTAGAAAGAAGTGAGATGAAAAATTTGTGTTACTAGCCTCTCAGGTACTAGCACACAGCTGCAAAGAAGCCACATCTATTTCACTAGAAACCTCCATGGCTATTTAGCCTTCCAGGATAGATGCCCTCACCCTTCTCCACAGTCTGCAGGTTTTACCATTAATAATTCTGTCTTTATCTTTCACAGTTTCAAAAGCAATATCTGTAGGGGAGGAAGAGCGGTTCTTGCCCTTGGGCCTGTAGCGCAGCTGCAGCTTGAGCTGTAGCCTGGGTCAGCCTCAACACGCGGAGGCTGCCCACTGTTGGCTTGTCTCCATGGCCTTGCTGCAGGCTCCGATATGCCTGTCGTGCATGACTCAGCTCAGGCTTCCCCAGACAACGCTACTGATTTAATGATCGCAGGCAATCTGTCGTCTGCACTGACCTTTTCCATTCTGTCCTGTCACGTTTCCTTGCAAAATACAAGTATTACTGGGTTTGGTCCAGTTGTCAAAAATAGCATTCTCTTTCTTTGTGAATGAAGATTATTTCCTTTACTTCACTTGCAGCTCTGTTTGCATTTGAATATTTTACAGGATCAGGTAGCAATGACATCTGCTTGCCTTTTGTTAATTTTCCTGAGTTATGAATGAGAAGTTGCTCTTGTCTGCTAAATACGATGATAAAGGGCATTAAAAGTTCAGAAGAAAGTGTTGATGCACCTATTTCTCCAACATAAATGTGTATTTTCCAGTCATTGACTATTTCATTGTCATTGCTATGATGTAGAAGGAACACAATGGAATAAATTGAACACAGGGAGCCTTTGATAAGAAAATACGCGTTTCAGAAACAACATTGACAGTTATATTTAATTTGGTAACATTTGTGAAAAACTTTTTTTAAATTACTTTTCTAGTTACTATGTATTATTCCAAAATACATGCCTTTGATTTTAGAAATTGTCAGGAGAAACAAATAATTTTCCCAGAATTGTTGAATGTCTTGTTTGACTTACATATTCGGTGCCAAATAAAAAAATCTGTTTATATAAAATTTATTCATGCTAAAACTTGAAAATGATTAAATGCTAGTGTCGTGGTTTGGACCTTGTTTTCCCCCAGAGGCTAAGAGAAATGGTAGACCCCAAGGGGTGGAAACCCCTAGAAGTTTTGAAGTTCTGCCCAATGGGCGCTCCTGCAGAAATGTAAACATATCACAACCAGACCGGAAGAGAAGAGTTGTAGTTTGGGTTGTTGTGGAGTGGTGGCCATGTTGTGAGCCACGAGGAAGGGGCTCTGTGCCCCTTGGGGCCTCTGGCCCCCTCCCAGCCCCGGTTGGGGGGCTGCAGGGACCTGGAACAGCATAAAGCTGGGCTAGGTGCCTGTAGTTATGCCGGGAGATGTTTTTCTCCATGGGCACAGAACAGCAGCCAGGACTGACCAGAGAAACGGTGGCAGAGAGCCAGGACTGATAAGGACCTGAACTGAAGGAGCAACAGAAACATGCAGCACCGCAGAGAAGACTCCTGGAAGGAGAGCCGGGAAAAGGAGAGCCAGCAGCAGAGAGACAGAGTTTGGGGTAAGAGACTGTACCAGATCCCCCAAAACTCCCTTGAGACCCCTCTTGGAGAAGAGGGGCATGGACTCCTATTTGAGAGGAGCCTTGGAGTATGCAGCACCGGAGAGAGAGAGGAGCTGAGAAGCTCAAAAGACGTCCCGGAGCTGGACCGGGATGGCCAGATGGAATGCGGGGGGAGTTGACCTTCTCCCCCCCCTTGCACTGCTGCCATGGTGGCAGCCTGAGAGGCAGAGCACAGAGGCCCTGCAAGAAGGAGCTTGAGTCTCCTGGAGATACCAGACCATCACGAAGACCCCCCTGTGTCTTTGTGATATGACATGGTGATACGACCTTGTCTGGGGTTACGAAGCCCACGGAAGACCCCTCGGTTGTGAGGCGATGGGGCCGGGGGAGTTTGATACCTCCCTCGTTGAGTGCTGGCAGAAAGCCAGCTATCAGCTGCTGCATGTGGAGAAGACAGACAGACTGCTGCCTCAGAAGATGTTGCTGCTCAGAGACTGGAAGGGATCTGTCCTTCTTTCCCTCCTGGACTTTTATTTGGAGGGGAGAAGAGATCTGATCCATTGTAAATACTATATGTCATGGTAGAGATAGTTTGTGATCGTGTGTATAATGTGATATGGTATTTATTTTTACAGTCATTGTAATATATTCCCTTTCCCCCACTTTGAGTCTGGTGTGTTTTGTCTGGAAAAGCCCATCTCACATTGGGTTGAGATGTGGGAGGGGGATGGAGCTAGGGAATTGGATTTTGGGGCTATCTCAAACCATGACAGCTAGAGAAGTAGAAGACACAGTGATCTTTTTTATTGCAAGATACTTTAAAAACAAAACTTCTGTCTGACAGGTTTCAAGGTATACTCTTCTGTTTAATTTTCCATCAGTCTTCCCCTAATTCCCTGATCTGCTGCGAAATAAATGAAAGAACAAAGTAAGTGCTTTTGACCCTGGGTCAGCATTATTTTCTAGTTCATTTATCAATGTTTTTCAAATGAGATACCTTGGCTGGTCAGATGTATAACTGAATAGAATTAATTCTTTTTGGAGAATGTATCCTATTTATCCCAATATTTTTTGAGAGCTGCATTTGTGAAGGCACTCACATTTTCTGCATTCATGGACAATATGCCTGGAGCTGGGGCAAGAGGAGAAGAGTGGGGATAGTGACAGTCCATCATTTGGACACTGGCAGGGTGAAGAGGGGGAAGCTTCACCCTGTGTTGTTTCAAAGCTTATGTTGCAGTTACTGGATAAAATGGCTAGTGCATGTAAAGGCATGGTGTAACTTGGACCTAAATCTTCCATTTCCTTCGTGACTATGCCAAACCCTTGGCAAGAAGGGTATAGCCATGGTATTGAAAGGCAGGGACCTTGCTCAGCCCTTTGGATCAGTGTTGATAAAGCATACATACATTGCACAGCACTGACCTGTGGATTGAGCCACCTGCCAAAGAGATGTTGCTTTCTGATCAGTATTTTCTTTCTATCAGCCTCAAGCATCATCCTGCTGATAGTATTATCTCTAAGTACTCCCTCTTCAGGGTGCTGTTTCCTTAGTCCCTAATGCTCTCCAAGCCCTGTACAAGGAAGAATAGGGCTGGTGGTTCCTCTACATGTTTGTACTTGAAAATATTGAATTTCGCCGGTTGAGAAATATTTTTCCTTCTACCAGCTCTGATGTTTTCTGCCAAAAGAAAACTATTTGACCATTTTATGCCATTGTGAACATCAGATCCCTGGACTATGGCTGTGCAACAACAGTATACTGCAAAACAGTAAAAAAAACCTACTGCAAAAAAGTTTTGAGCCTGTTAGAGCTGGAGCTCCCATGGCTGGGATGGAAAGTTCTCTGTCTCCCTGAGGTCAGCTGATCACAGCAGTTGAAAGCCAGAAAAAGTAGCAGTCAACTATGCTAGACTCTAACATTATGGGGTTTTTTCTATTTGTATTAGGTTTTCAAATAAAAACAGAAAGCATGCTCTTCATCCCAGGAGTTTTCATTCTAATGGGTTGTTAATGAGCTATCAATTACTTATGCAAAAGAAAATACACATATACAAACACATTACTATTCCTTAGCTGAAGGTTGTCTGTGTTTAAATGTTGGGGGAATTACCTTCCTCGCCTGGGTCACTGGCCCTCCATATATCTTTGTCTGCATTCACTCTATTACACGGTCCAGCATGTAACACTTCAAGCAAGATTGTATATCTGAGGATCATGGACTCATGATCTAATCTTATGCAACACTGGCAGTTCCCTGGGTAAATTGATATGTAGCATTTCTCTGCTATCAAGTCGTCCCAGTGTATTATCAGTCCTCAAGCCCTCTTGTGAAGCACGCTAGCTGTTAATCTTATTTCTAGAGGCACCGTCTCCTTCTTGACTGTGGATTCTTGAATTACAATGGCTAAAAAGCATTTCTGTCCATTCACAAGAGGACCAGAAGCTAAACTTTCTTCCATCCAGCCTTTGTCATCCACACAGTG
Source organism: Pseudopipra pipra (assembly GCF_036250125.1). Classification (NCBI taxonomy): domain Eukaryota; kingdom Metazoa; phylum Chordata; class Aves; order Passeriformes; family Pipridae; genus Pseudopipra; species Pseudopipra pipra. Next base: position 66,564,701 of record NC_087551.1, read on the forward strand.
AGGACTGATCATTGTCATGAGCTTGACCTTGTAATGAAATCAGTGACCTTGAAGGTGGCATAGGCAATACAAATCCTCTTGTTCACCCCAAGTTTAGAAGCTGTTTGCCTGACTCCTTTGATCAGCTTCCTCATGAATGAGGAGCCCTCAGCAAGACCTGCCTGAATCACTTAAGTCGCTCCCTCCCATATGGTGCAGAGGAAGCATTTGTGTGGCTCAGGAGTATCAGGACACAGTTGCTAAGCTCAGTCCTGGGCTGTCATGGATCCTTTTCTTTCCTCAGTCTCCTCTCTCCTGCATATTCTACTCCCTGTTAACCCTGTAGTTGTACCCAGGGTATCCTCCATCCCGGGGACTAACAGCATCCTACCACCCATTGCCTACCCTGCCCCATCTCCTTCACTGCCACCTGCCAGAGCTCCCCATATCCAGGCTGCTTGAGCACAGCAGCACGCAGAGGTGCTGGTAGTGGAAGTGAAAATCAAACAATGTAAAACAGTATCGAAAGTAATGTACAAATGTAAAGAAAGGTAAAAATGTAAAACTGTGTAGGAGATTTTTATCTTAAAAATTCATTGGTTTTTTTCCCATTTGTGTGTGCATGCATATTTGTGTGTGTAATTCAACCATGTCAAAGAAGCTTAGCATGCTGGAATTAGCCAGGCTGCTAAGGGTTAAGGTATTTAAGAGATGGGAACATTATGCACTGTTCACAATGTTTAATTTTAACTGCCACGCTAGAGAGAATATTTGATTACATTATCAGTTTATTCTCATTGTATGTTAGCTGTATCTTTTTTTTTTTTTTTTAACAGTGCTATTTCTGTGTTAGAAAAGATCTTTTTCCTAATTGACTGGAAATGGAAGATTTTAATTAGCCAGGCTTTTCATGCAGAGGATTCTGGCTGCTGAAATCCTGGGCCATTATAGGGTTAAATGTCAGTCTATAAGATTAATGACTTCACTGAAAACATTTTATCACAGATACAGAAAATAAATCCCCTTCCCAGAAAGCCACAAACATTGTGTGCCATTAAGGAAGGGAACTGCACAAACCAATAAAACCTGATTGCTCCTGCAGCAGCAAACACCAACAGTATGACAAAAATCATTATAAGGATCAAAGTTGCTGAGCTCCTTGGCTAGTGCTGATGCTGTACGGCTGAAATACGAGGTGCGCTGCCTACCCGGGGTGACTTTCTCCATAGACTCTCGGAGACTGTACCCTCAGCTGGGTTACTCAGCACAGGAAAGGAAGGATATATGCTTTCATGCTGGGTATATGTGAGTGGGAATATCCATTGCTGCTGCAGCAAGAAAATAGGTGCTGGTTTTTATCCAGAGTTTAAAGCTCAGATTTGGATTCTCAGAGGCTACTGCTGGGATGGACATGATGTGGACTCTAAGCTTCAGAGCCGCAGCCAGACATGTTACAAATTTACAACAGCTCTGAATTAAGCCTTAGGTGTTCTTTTTTTAAATTTCCAATTTCTCCTCTTTCCTTAAAAGTAAAAAAGCTTCCCACCACCCCACCTTTCTCTACATGTTTTCTCCTTCCTTATATGATTCAACACATAGCTGGGTGTAACTATAATAAGATGCAGCAAATGATGCACCTACTGACTGACAGTGGCATCCGCAGAACATGCAGGAGCAAAATGAAGAGAAATCTCTCTTGGAGCACAAACATTTAGCAGTGATGAGAATAGTGCACTGAATTTTGCACAAACGTTTGACTGCATGAGTTTTAAGGCTTGCTTGCCCACAGGTAAGGAAATTAATTTGATGTTTAGATTAGGTTCGTGTCTGCACACTATAAGTATGGATTTACTGGCTTTTTGGCCAGAAATGAAATCAAAGATGCTCAAACCCACAATATTTAAAATGTTCACTTTTCCAGGACTAAATCCTTAAGGTTTTAATTGTTAGACAGCCAAAACCTTGTCTTGATGAGGACAGAAAAATAACACTCTTCTACTCACAGAAAAATGTATCTTGGCTGGGTGGGTGATTCCTCTGAAACTGCTTCCTCACTGTGAACTTCTTTTCCTGCTAAGGAAAAGAAGTATATAAAAATAAGTCCTTCAGGGCAAGAACTACATCATCTTACAATTCCTTTTTAAATTTTTCAATGCAAGGCTGCTCTGTAATTTTGCAAAAGCAGCTCTCAGTGGTAGGATACAGGCTGAGGGGCATAAATTCCTCATTCTCAAGGAAGGTCCTAGGCACCAGTACCATGGACATATACAAAATACCCACCTAATTCAAAAATATTAGGCTGCAAAAACCAAGCACTGAGAGACAATGTGACGGTTATTTGTACAACTTTAATTCAGTCCACTTGCATGACTGTTGTGGCACAGCATTACACAACCTTTCTCACTTGGTCTCCTGCACTGTGAGGTGCATGGGAGAAGGTAAGGCACTCATTGAGCAGATGGCCAATATTTCATTTTGTTTCCCTTTTTCTCCAGTTTGTAGCCCCAGACCCTGTCTATTTTTCAAACCAGTTCTGAATAAACTGGATTTCTCGGATTTGTCTATTTTCCCATGGCCTTTTCTTTAGCCTTATTTTTACTTCTGACTGTTTCAAACACTGGTTTACTTGTACTTTCTTGGAGATACTGCATCCTTTGGTGGATGGAGGATTGAGGCACTGAGAGATCAAAGTCAGGGTGGTGTGTGCCTGACTGAGACAGTTGGACCTGCTTTCCCTTGAGCAGCACACACAAGAGCAGTTCAGCTGCTTAGAGCATGGTTCCCATGTATTTCAGCTGCAGGTATTATAATATCTACGATGAAGGAGAAAAGAAAAGGAAGATCCTATAGAAAAAGAGGAATGTCAGATTCTTGACAGTAGGCTTAAGTGACTGGACTTTGCAACGATGAAGGAGAATAATGGAAAGATGATTCAAGAATAGCTGGACTCCAACTGGTACTGCCGCATTATGGAGAGCCTGTAACAGAAGCCCTGCCAAGCATCAGCTGCTTGTATGCACAGGGGAACGCCAGGCTGGGCTGTGACAGAGGAATTTAACCTGTCCCAGTGCCATGCACAGTATTGCTTCCCAAGATCAAAACCTGTGTGAGAAGACTTGCCCCACCATGCAGCCCATGACAGCTGCCTCTTCCTGTCACGGCTGAAGGCTGTCCTTGGTCATGTCTCACCAACAGGGGATCTGCACTGCAAGGGGTAAAGGAGCAGCGTCGCCTTGTGTGGGGAGGGGTCCTGCTGGGACATCCTTGGATCCCAATTCCCCTGTACTCTTCCCTGAAGTAATGAGTTGTAAGAAGGAATCTTCTTTTCATAGAAAGGAACTACACAAGTTCTTTTGTTCTGCCTTTGCATCCTAAAATACACAACTTTCTCTCTGATACTGTATGATCTTCAGTTACCATATAAAAATAAATTATTTGCAGGAGAATGAGGGCGAGCTGAAAACTTATTTATCACCCAACCATTATGATGTGGTTGATGATCAAACAACCTGTGAAGCTGAGATAATTTTCTTCATCTTCAAGTAGCCACTGGAAAGCCTCATTACATGCCTGAAGTTGCATTGCTTAGCAACAACATTTCAGAAATTCAAGTTATCAGCATGATCACTAATAAGACGGTAAGCTGCAAAAGAATCCCAAATAAACTAGTTCATTTGCATTTCAAAATAAATGAGAGTAAATGTCAGATTGTGTTCTGGAGTATATGAACTCTTTTTAGCATAGATATATTGCATTTACTCAAGCATTTGTACAATAGAGGCAAATCTGAAATGTTTCTAAAATTTTATAAATACAGCATATCTGTGGGCTCCAGATATTTTTACTACACTTCAACTGTTAACTTTAGCTAAAGAAGTCTGCTATTAGCAAAACATGCTGTCAAAGTGTGGCACACACAAGAACTATGAAAAGTGTTATTTTCTATGGCAGGACACAAGTATGAATGAAGAAAAAGATATAATGTACAAGATTATGCAATGTACAAGATCCATTTGAAGGACCATTTGATTTATAAAACCATAGTTCCAGAACACTTTCTTAAACTTCACAAATACTCAGAGAAGAAATTTTTTAAATGTCATTTGAAAAGCCTTCATGGCCTCTGTGTAAAAACGTAGACACTTAAGAGTGGCATTATTCACAAATTCAGAGTGAGTCTGGGAGGTTTCTGTAGCCCTGGATTTCTGGTGAAGTGTACAGAAAACAGAGCCATGGGAGTTCTCACTGGAAGTGAAGTGAATGATAGGCCAAGCCTATTGGTGACATGTCACCTTTCTCACCTGATCATAGTATTGAGCTGACCAGCAACCAAGAACAAAAGTACCTATCAGTGACTATGAAGCAGTTGTTTTGAACTTGTCCTTATTTTGTCTCCAGAGAATTAATCTTGAAACATTTTCTTCATTCATTCACTCACAGGAATAGTATGTGGGGGAGAAACCCCACTTATTCTCATTCCTCTGGAGGCAAACCTCACTTATTTGGAGGGTCGAGAAAAGACATTGTCTTACTTACCTACTTGTAGCTAGTAGGCTTCTTCTCTAGCCAGCATGTGTATAGATATTCAGGCACTTCCAAAGGATGCCATATCCCATCAGTGTAAAACCTTCTCTTTGGCTGCAGAGGAAACCTCCTAGCCATCTTTGACTCATTGCTTCAAAATGCACACACTGAACTAGAGGAGATAATTTTTTTTTCTAAGAGCACCACTGGGACAAACAGTCACAGCAGTGAAAGCTCTGAGAGAAGGATGCATAGGAATGACCTTAGAAGAGCAATAAGGGTTCAAGGGGAGGTAGGCAGACAGGAAGGGTATCCAGGGGGAAGGTAACCCATGAACCCATGAACCTCACTCAGACCACCACATCAGGATCTTTCAGAGTATCTTTTTCCATAGATTCTTTTGCTTTGTGTAGGACCCAGGACACAGGATGGACAGTATTCACATGATCAACTCTAATCTTTATTCATATTAGGTATGAATTACTAGTTTATTCATTGTGGTTAATCTCAATGATTTTGCAAGCTATCTTTCCGGAGTATTTGTGATGTGCAGAGAAAAAGAACTGGATAGTGAGATTTTACTGTTGGGAGACTGAGGCATGGACATATTAATTGGGATGCCTTGTTTCAGAGGTCTAAGAGGTGACTTCTCGGAGCTCTCAGCTCTTTTGTGTTTAGAGCATGGCTCATCTCTGTTATGTCAGCAGCCATGAATTCTCAGCACTTCCCCAGTCAAGTACCAGGTTCTCAAGCTTAGCAGTTGGGGATTATCTGTGAAAAGTTTGCCTTCAGAGTCTTGCCTTTACTTAATTGGATGTGTCAGATAAGCTTAGCAAAAGACAAGGCTACTGACCCTCTCTAGACCACAAGTCTCCTTTCGCATCCTGATGGCGAGATCTTATTCCTTTAGCAGTGCTAAGATCTGTACTTGTACAGCCTGTATTTTTACAATTGCACCTAGGATGAGTTAGCTATGTCCTTCTCCACTTCCTCCCAAGAAAAGAACAAAACCTATCCTTCAGGCTTTCTTTTAGTATTAGTTGTCATCATATAAAGACGAATTCCAAGCCAAGTTTTCTCTAATCTAGAGGTCATTCAGTGGGAGAGCTCTTCTCCCTGGAAGAGAAGAACATGAATCCAAATGACAGGCAAACATATCTGAGGGAGAAAAAGAGAGCATGGCCTTGGAAAAGAGACAGAGGTGAGGTTGTTTGGATACTTCAAGAATATGAAGATGCATAGCTTAGAGGCTATGCTTCTTTCAAAGACTGTTATCAATACATTATTTTGTAAAGTACAGAATTATTGTTTTTCTGTAGTATTCAGGCCTTTTCCAACCTAAAGCCCTAGCCTAAAGTTATTTCATCCTGCAAGCAGACATGATTAATTTTATACTTTTTAAGGAAAACAATAAATGCATGTAAAGCGGTATTCCCATTTATTTCAAAGCCTAATGTTGGATATAGTTTGGAAAATGCTATAATTTTGAACACTGTGAAACCTCTTACATTTTGACACCCACACACAACTCTTCTAGCCTACAAAATAAAGTAAGAATGGAAAATAGCTCATTCTAAACTTCAGTCATGTTTAATACTGAAAATAAAACATGTAGACAACCTTATAATTCTTATAAATAATGATTCTATGGTCCAGAGCAATAAATTTGAAAACTGTGGTTTATGATAATGTAGTCTACAGTGACAGTAGGAAAATAGGTCATCATTTTGAAGAGGAAAGAAGCTATATGTCATATTGAACATACTAACAGAAAGTTTGAAGTAATTTCAGAGACAGCTAGACCAAGATATTGTTCTTCTGACCCCTGTGTCCGCAAACACAACGTGTGAATGAAGAGCTTGTGGTGTCCACCATGCAGGCAGGGTTACTACTAGTCCATCTCAAGGCTTGTCATATTTGGTGTTAAGAATCTATCTATCTATATGTCCATATCACAGAACATTGATCTGGATGCCATTAACCAAACCACGGGAGTTTTATTGAAGGAAAACAAAAAGAAGGAAAAAAAAGAAACAAAAGAAATATGTTCAAAGAGCAGAAGTGACTGTTGTTAACCGTGTGAAAGGAACTGCAAGTTCCTGCAAGGTACAATCTACCACAGAGCAGTGATTCGTGTTTTATCTCTATGCAGTTAAACACAGTTACTCCAATAGGTCTAATTTTCCAGCTTTTCAGGCAAATAATTAACGCTTTGTTGTCTGGACTTCAACAAAAACCTGTGGATTACAGAGAAAAGTATTTTCAACCTGTACCTCTCCATTAGCACTAGGTGAAGATGGTCAAGTTTCTGGCAGAATTTGTTTTACACTTGTCTGCAAGTTTCAGTGATATGTTTATCTTTGCAGGTGTAGGGTGTGAGGGGAAGCTCAGTTCCACACAACTAGGGCAGGGTGCTGAGCTTGTGCTTTAATAAATATCTGACACAAATCCTTTTCCAGGATCTGACACAATGCCTTTTCCAGGCAAAGTTTTCTTCATTTAATTTGCTTTCCAAATTTTCATTGTCTGATTCATTGTAGTCTGATGTTTTATTTTTCTTGTGGTAATTGATTTATATGTCTTATCCACTTTATCATTAAGTTACAAAAGATGGATTCACTAAATCTAATTTTATTATGCTTTTATTTTACTTTTTGCACTTCCACACTCTCTAAAGTAGCTACTTTTCAGCAGATAAAAACCTCCTCAGACTTTTCCTTGATCTCAGTCTTGTTTATCTTTACCCAGCATTCCTGAAAGTGCCCTTCTTATTCAGTATCTCAGGAATAGTCTGATAACTGCATAAACCACAGTAATTGGCCTTCAACAGCCAATTTAAGAAGTTTAGTGAAAGTCTTGTTTCAACACTAATTTTGCAATAAAAAGGTTAATGGCAAAGTCAACTAGGAGCCATTTGTTGCAAAAGTAAGTAAACTGAGTTGTCTTTAGTTGACAAATAGATGCCTACAAAAGGTCCAATAATAAATTTGGATCATAAAAATTGTACTTGAAACATTGAAAAGGACACTTCTGACCAGAAAAGAAGGACCTCTGCTCACCAGCAGTGGATATCTAAAGGCTAGTTGTCTCAGTCGATTCTTGATGCTTATCTTGTATACAGCCCTGAGCAAAGAGCGCTTCCAGAGGGGGCTTTTCACTGCCCTAGTCTCAGACATTTCTTTGTTCTGTTGCAACAGTGCCTGTGCTCCTCCTTGAAATGAAATGACTGACGTCTGTTCCAGCATCCTATTAGCTCCTTCTGTAAAAGATTTATATTAGGAGCCCGAAGATATTCTTGCAAAGCTCATCTGGCAGGAATTTCCAGTGAAAAACTTTATAGAGGTAATATTGCTGAAAAGAGAGGCCCATCACATAGTGGGATTGTGCTATGCCTGAGTCATGGTCTTGGTTATCCCTGAGGGTACTGGTGGATGAAAGGCTGGACGTGACCTGGCAATGTGCACTCACATTTCCTCCAACAAGGAAAGCAGGCAGGTTCACTGGTCTTTTATAATGGGAAAACCCAAAGGAGGAAGGAGCTGGAGGAAAGAAATCATTGAGAGAAAACCTGTCAGAGACTTTTATATTCTCTCAGTCTAGCAGCGGGAAGGAAACAGGACTGAAATAAGTCTGGGAATTTCCTAACCCCAGGCAGTAACAGCAGCCTACTTGCCTTTATGGTTTTATAGATATATATAGTATTTTTCACAGTTGCAATGTGAACATTCTGAGATTTCAGATTTTCTAGTATCTGGCCTTCAGATATTCTGTAGGAGCAGAATTGACTCCAACTTTTATTACTTCAGATTTACTTCGGTCTATTTAAAAGTTAGGCTATAGAAATTTCTTTTGGTACAATATACAGTAGTACCTGGATGCCACAGCAGTATCTTAAAAATAAGTATTTACTCCTTTACAACAACATCATCTCAGTTAGATTGGCAATGTGTATACTTATGTAAGGAACTGGGCAGCTGAGCCGGATATAAAAATCTGTCTGGGTTTGGAGGAAGTTGTTATCAATGCCAAAAGAGCTTAACAGAGAATTACCTCATATTTTCTTTAAAAACTATACTAGGCTAATCTATGGCTGACCTGAACATGACTGCTAAAGAGCTCAAGCTGCTAATATTTTTCATTTTGACTGTTTTCTCGTGGCTATCTTGTGGTCTGACTAATAGGACCCCAAGGGATTTTGGTGTTACCGCATGGATTTCCCACACACTCTATGGTATAGGTTTGATTTTTTCCAGAGAGCAGGTGGCTTTAGTTGTTAATCTCTGCAAATTTCACTGACCTCTCATACATACACAGTTCTCTCCTTAAGAGTCGGTTAAATTTGCCTCCTCTGACTTCCTCTTGCAGCAATTGAAAGATGTTTTAGGCCGTTCTGGAAACTGACTTTTACAGGTGGGCATAATCCCAAGAAAATAAGAATCTCTTCCTTGTTTCCCTGTGTTTTTCCCAGGGAAGGCAGTTTTCTGACCAGTGAGAAAATAAAGGGTGTGGGGGGATGGAGTGTAGGGCGCAAAACTACTTCAGAAAATGTCATTTAATGTTCTAGTTCCCAATTCAGCAGTTGATATCTTCTTGTTTTGCACCTTCTTTTGTTTCTGTCTCAAATAAACTATACTTTTTCTTTATCTTCGAGTCATCACTCCATATTATTGAAGATTAAAATTCACTGTTCCTGGATCATTTCTAGACAGATTTTGGGGGAGGTGGTTGGGGGGGGGGGCACGCTGCCTTTTCTCCTGAGAAGACATTTTAAGCCATTTGCTACAAAATTATTATTCGAGTAGCTCCCTAGGAGCAATGCCTATCCTTCCATACTCCTTAGGCATAGATAATTCTTTTATTATTTCACATGGGAGACTCTTGAGCTCCATCTTCTGGAAAATCTGTGACAAACTTTCTTTTCTGTGCTGGCTCCCGTGAAATCTCGGCGAGTTTGGGGCAGTGGACAGCATAACCTGGCAGAGCACGACAGGGCAGATGTGCCCAGGCTGCCACCCAAGGCAAACATCCACTTTGCACTCCCTTTTCTCACGTTCTCGAAGGAGAATCAAAGCTTCAGCAAGGCATTTGGAAAATACAGGTACAGCTTCAAGGCAGGTGCCACCCAATAGGGCAAAAAGCCCTTGTGATTATTTTGATATTAACAATTGTGTCATAGCTGGGTGGAAATAACCTTGCAGACCCATTGCTCTCCGTTTGAACACTGGCATGAACAAGCTTCCCCAAGCCAAATGTGAGACTGCATAAATACCTTTAATTGCATTTTTCAGCCTGTTGGATGTTTTCTGTGTTTTGGCTCCGTTGAGGTGCAGGTGATTTAAACATGCCTGGTCAGCACTGACAGGCTGTTTCTCTTTGTTACAGGAGAGGCTGAATCAACACTTCCCGTTATACTCTTACCTTGATCTCCCTTACTCAGCAACCCGACTTTTTGTGCTGATTTCAAAGCCACACCATCAATTTTAAGAATTTTCTTTTGTTTCTTCTGGACCACTTCTCCCAGACCAGATTAAATGCAGCCTCCCTCCAACTTTGCCCTGAAATACTGCATAGATGAGCAATCCAGACTGAAATGCTGGCACTGGCTTTGCCACAGCCCACTGCCTCAGGGACCACTGTACCATCAACCCTGAGCCAGAGGGAAGGAGGGGGGAAATGGTCTTTAGTGAATTCTGAAGGTGCTTTAGTGCCAGCTGGTTGCTAAAATTGTTTTCGCTGATTCTGTCCCAGAGAGGAACGTTGGAGCAGGACTGTCCTCCTCATGCATGCAAGGTCCAGCACATGCTGAGGTACAGAATCATCCCCCATGGATTCCTAGGCATTTGAGCACTTTTTCTCCATGGCACTGAGTATTTAGATGTCCCTAGTCCCATTTGCACTCCATAGGGCCACAGCTGAAGTACTGCATGGGAGCACAGAAGAAGCAGTGCGGGCAGTGCTGGGCCTGATAGGGAGTGAGAAGAACCAGGAGATTTGTAGAAAACGTTTTGCCGTCTTCAGCCAGACACTCAGTGCTCCCCTTGGGGCATGCTTGGAGAAACACATTTTCATTACTATAATGGTGCCCAGAAGTACTAAAAAACCTGAAACAGGCACATCAAAAAGAGTTGGCTACTGCCCAGAAGCACAGGAGGAAAGTCGGATATAATATGAGCATCTGTAAGTGGAGAAATGTTGCATCCTTATTAGGATAAACAGGGTTGTTTAAGGCCATTTATAAAAAGGGAAATTTTTACTTTAAATACTTGGTTTTCATAGGGGTTGGGAATCAAGAGGGAAATGTAATGCCAGTAAAAGAAATATGGATCAAAAATTCCACTGAATCCAAGGCAGATTTAAGTTACTGTGGATGTCATGTGATCCAATCTCCTATTCAAACCAGAGACAACTTCAAAGTTATATAGGGGTCTCAAGGTTGCTTGGGACCTTGTCCAGTGAAGTGTAGCAAATCTTCAGGGTTAGAGAGACTGCACCTTGCCTGGTCCCTGGTTCCAGCATGTGATGCACTCACTGAGACTCACTGAGACTTCTGTTTTCTCATTTTTCCTACATGTGGGTGGAGAGTCCCTTGCTGTAGCTTGTGATTGTTGTCCCTGATCCTATCACCATACATCTCTGAGAAGTCTGTCTATGTCTTCTCCATTGCACACTACTATCTTGTAACCTCATTTCAGAAAGCACCATTTATTCAGAGGAAAGAAGTGGAGAAGTCACAGCAGGTAGGATAAAAACTGTACTGTCATCTTGAAATGTTTTGTTTTCTTTGTGTAATTATGAAAAAAAAAAAAAAAAGAAAGGGGGGGAACAAAAATGAAACAAAGCAGTGCTTTCACTGCCTGAATGTAAACAACAATAAAACTTAAGTTTATTGTCAGCCTCAGATTAGTTCAGTGCTTCTGCTTTCAACAACACCATTACAATATTATTGTGAAGATAACTCTATTTCCACTCACCATCCCGGGGGGAATAAAGCTCTTCTGGTACAGGGTGCTAACACTTGATCTGACACTAGAAAATCTTCTTGCATCACCATGACTTGAACCCTTCATGAACACACATGACTTCCAGGAAGAAGGTCACACATGACTTCCAGGGTTCCACTGGGTCCCCCTTGTTAGAATGCATATAATTTAGAATAGATGCCCACTGTATTTACATTAGGTGTGTTATTCTGATTTTATGTGATCAAGCTGTCTTATGACAAGTATTTGCAGAATAGAAGAGAAATATCTGGAGTTATGTCTAAAAGTTAAAATGAAGGGAGGTTTTTTGAAAAGAGTTCATTGACTTCATGGATACAAAAATCCTGTACTCAAAAAGTACTGGATATGCCTGCAAAAGATTTAACCCATTTGGATAAATAATCTGTGCATTGCAAACATTACAAGATTTTCCTCTCAGAGAAGGGAAGGAAAAGAGAAAAGGGAAGTGGGTCTTTGCAAAAGTACCGTCATACTTAGTGGTTCCTGACAAGAAGCTATTGAAGGTTCTAGGCCCTAACAAGACAGAGAAAATCAAGTTCATATGAGAAGTGAGACACAAAACACATTCCCTCTTTTCAATTAACAAAATGCAAGGATTAAATTTTCCTTCCTCCCAGCTTTTGGCAACATTACCTCAAATTAGAAGCAGTTAAGCTAATCAAATTCTGCACAAGTTCTTCTTGGTCCCCCAAGGCATTCCTCTAATGCTCCCCTACCCACAGGACAAGCTGCAAGTGCAGGGTGCCTGGGCAGGGGAGTGCAGCGTGGTGCTGGAGAAGAAGGGCATCCTTTCTAGACATGCTAGAACTATGAGTCTCGTGTCCTGCTTCACTTTGTTTTGTCTTTTGGACTCAGTATTGGCTAAGTGTGCATGTGTAACCACAGCATATGTGCCTGAAAGCACAGCCCTACCATAAATGCTACTAACAAAATGTTCTTATTTTCCCAGCACCCCCAGGATGATGGGATAAGTGAAGTCCTGGACCAAACATTTATTAGAGGAAGGGATGTGAGTCCTCTTCCCCTCTCTGTAAGGTACCCAGCAGAGGGTGCAGTCCTCTGCCCTACATGCAGCTGCACAGCAAGATAATGCAAGAAGGACATGGTCCTGCTGGAGCAGGTCCAGAGGAGGGACATGAAGTTATTCAGAGGGCTGGAGCACATCTATTATGAAGACAGGCTGGGAGAGTTGGGGTTGTTTAGCCTGGAGAGGAGGCTCCAGGGTGACCTTACAGTAGCCTTCCAGTACCTAAAGGGGGCTTATAAGAGAGCTGTAAAGGGACTTTTTACAAGGGCATGTAGTGACAGGACAAGGGGAGCGGTCTTAAACTGAAAGAGCATAGATCTAGATTAGATATTAGAAAGAAATGTGAGGGTGGTGAGACACTGACACAAGTTGCCCAGAGAAGTTGTGGATGCCCCATCCCTAGAAGTGTGCAAGGATGGGGCTTTGAGCAATCTGCTTTAGTGGAAGGTGTCTGTCCCCATCCCAGGGGTGTTGGAACTGGATGATCTTTAAAAGTACCTTCCAACCCAAACCGTTCTATGATTTCATGATTAGATTCCTCTATTAAAATAATAGTGGTCTCCCAAATAAAGCAGAAGTTTTCTTTTTCCTTCTAAAAGGTACACTGTTGCTCAAGAACTCAGGGAATGCTGACTGATTAGAGGTGCCTGGGAGTAGTGCTGAGAAGGGCTGTGGCCCTGGGGTGAGGAGGAATGGCTGCAGAGGAAGCCAGCTCTGGTAGAAGCAGTGGGGCCAGGGGCTGGCAAATTTGGGAAGATGGAGATTGTCTTCTGTGGCCTGCCCTGAAGGAATCATGGCTCCCGTGTTCCCCTGTGGTAGTGGGACAGCCTCAGGCAGAGGGCCTGCTCTCAGCAGGGAAAGGCCTGCTCACAGCTCCTCTGAAGGATTGCCTGTCTCCTACAGTAGCTCTGGGATTCTGTAATGAAGACCAGGGGAATTTTCACCACTCTGTGTTGTCTTTCCCAAGCCATCCACAGTCTACAAGGTAATTTGGGCCCTGCCTGCTCTCCCTGCACAGAAGGCAAGATGAAAGCCATAGCCAAGAGTGCTGCCAGCATCATCCTTCTCACCAGTTTCCTCTCTCCTGCTACAAAGTGGTGCCTGCTGAGGGTCCAGGCATCCCTATCCAAGGCTTTCCTACCCAGGGCTTCCCTCCTCACCACACTTCACACAGTGTTTCAGATGTGTCAAGAGGAAATGTGCTGTTTATTGTAGTAAAGCAGCCAGGAGTACAGATTTTTGTAGTCTTTGAGGTGGTTTTAATTAATTTCCATTACTTTCTCACAGCAGAGGCAGGATTGCTTCCCTTGTGGACACAGAGGTTTTCTGCCTGTGTGGCCTTGAACACTTCTAAACCCAAGCATTTTGGCAAGGAAAAGGTGAAGAACACATTTTCTTTTCCCCACAGCAAAAATCCACCAGTGTTTGCTTTTCCAGAAGCAAATATATCCCAAATAAGAGAGGATTTTAAAACTTAAAAAGTTGGAAAGGAAGGCTTCTTGCCTTTTCAGTCCTAGTGCACAGGAATATTCCCTGGCAGTGATGAATAAAGTCCACATGAGGTTTCAGCCAGCGCCTTCAGTAAAATTTCTTCACCCAAATCTTAGGTGGTGGAAACCACTCCTGCTTAACCCTGAGTCAGAAGTCTGGAGGGTCAGGAACAATAAAAAAAACCACCTAGGCAGGGATTAATTATTTTTATAAGGAAGATCACAAACATATGTTGCTCTCTCTGATTTTTTTTTTGAGAATAAGTTTAAGAAAAAAGTGAAAAAACTGCAATGTAAACGAAACCTCCTTTATGCATTGTTTGTGGCTTTGCTGTCCTGGGAGTGCCTTGGAAATTGCCCTGCAGTGGTGATCCCATCCCCTAACGCAATTTCAGCAATTACGCTAAGTATGTACAAGTTGTCTTCCTAGCTTTGGAGTGCTGTTGCTTAAAGGTTGTATCTCTTTTGCCTACTCATCTCTTTCAATCTCTGTCTTTGCTTGCATTACCTATATAGTTTTTCTCTTTTCTGCTTTGCTAGTTTTTGCATTAAATTAAAGCAGCGTGCATGCTTTCCATTACATATATCATTTCAAACAGAAATTTTCAATCAATTTTGTATATCCTAAGTACATTTGAAAAGAAGCATCTTGCCTGAAATCCCATTTTTGTAACATTCAGAAGCAACATCAGCAGTCAGCTACAATCCTTTTAATTACTTTTTCTTTGATTAAGACAAATTTATTTCCCAGAGTTATGTGTTTGCACAAAAGTACAAAATGCAGAAAAATCCTAAATCAACAAAATGACACTAGTTTTGAAAATTACCCTGACTGCAAATATTTATCACTTGAACATCTGTCAGAGCTGTAAGTCCTAGAAACATTTATACTAAGTTTTTTGTTAATGCAGATGGAAGGAATGGTGAGAAAGGGAGCTTAGAGGCAAAATTATACAGCATAAGAAATACAATCTAATTGTCTAAGGTACATGGATATTAATTTTGTCTCCTGCTCTCTCCTAAATAACACTCAAGGCTTCCTCTGTTGCTGTTTTTTTTAAGTTTTCTTCCTCTGTTACCTCAGTTCAACAGGTTCAAGTGGAAAGAGATGCTGATAAATTTCTGAACATAATTTCAAATAGAGATAAAATGGAATTTTTTTTCCAGTGGAGCCCAGATAGCAGACAAACTCAATATTACTTTTTCTGTGAAAAATTCCACATCTTATCAAAATTCAAGAAGGTGTGTGCACACCTGGGAAACAGTTGAAGGAGCCAGTCTGTATTCACTCATCCCAAATGATCCACCTGTTATCCAGCTGACACCCTTCTCTTGTAGTGCAAACTTTAATTTCAATCCCTATGGTGAAAATAACAAATTACTAAAGAGCTTTCAGCTCATGTTGGGAATGCAATGTGCTCTCAACAAACATCTTGAAAAAAAGGCATTAACTGAATGCTTAGTCACTGAGGATAGGATTGTCCTAATGGAATAAAATACTCAAAAGGCCTTCAGGATGTTACCATCTCTACAAGCTACAGCTTGAGATGCTCTTCTGGCCCTTGAGGGGCAGAGCATGTCAGCACCACATGCCAAGTCTTTCAAGACAAATGTTTAATAGGCTTAAGGAGACATCTAGGTTTGCTATAATAAGAACCTAAGGATGGCCCTGCTGGGTCAAACCCAAGATCAGCCTGCATGTTGCTGCTGGCAATGGCCTGCAGTAGATGACTAGGGAAGAGCGTAAGACCTGGGTGACAGTATATGGTACTCTTCCAGCCTCTGCTTGTATTCACCCAAGTTAGAGGTGTTTTCTTTGCATTTGACAGATCTCAACAGATTTTTCTTCTGTAATATTCCTTCTTTAGACTCCTAGCTTGGCTTTTTTGGTGCTCTCTCTGTCCTGCCTACTCTGGTGACAGGTTTGTAATGCACCACCTGGTCTGCCTGCGTCAGTATGAGTATTTCTGAGAGGGGACAGAGACAAAATAGACTGCTCCTGTGGAACAACTTCTGAATAGCCACCTGAAGGATGATTCTGAGCATTGTGTTGCAAGTAGGCAGATTGGTGTGGCAAAATCACCAACACCAAGATGCAATGCACTAGAAAAGACATCCTAAGAATAACTTATATTTTTGATCAGAAGTTGAAGGCATGTTTTAAATTTCACAACAACCTTAGGCCAGGTAAGGAAGGCCAAGAATGGCCAAGCTGAGGCACAGCAAGGTCAACAGAACTGCCTTTTTCTGTGTGACTCAGAGGCAAAATGGGACTAGGAAACTGCTGTACTCTAACCACAGTACACATGCCCAGCTAGGGTATAAGGCATGACTATAAAAACAAAGGTCATCTTCTTTGGCATCTGAGTACCAATAGGTTTTTTTTGTGAAAGTATGCCTTTGAAAGCTGAAAGCCACTTTTGACTAGGAAGAGTTTTTCCAGTATGAAGAAGGAGCACATGGCCAGTTTTCACAGCTTCGTTTTTCTGTAGGAAGAGTAGTCAAGAATTTCTAACACTGTGTTTGCAATAGGGTACACCAAGACAACAGTCTTCATCCTCCTTTATACCCACAGCAGCTCTTTGATTTTATCAGTGTTGATTTATAATGTTAGAAATTCTAGTGCTAAAACCAGGAATATCAGACATTACCCAAGACTCCTTACAGACCCATCATATTCTCCATGGCTTTGAAATCTGCTACAATTAGGTAATCTTTTATTTTTTCCCCTATATTTTACTATTGCAACTCATCATTGACCAAAACTGTTCAAGTGATCTTGGCTGAGTACTAAATCATAGGACGTGTTGTAGCGGAATCCAAAGCTGGCAGCAATTTGGAGAAAGAAACTTACCCAAAGCACTCTGATGGTTGTGGTTGCAGGTTTGCTGTTGGTCTGGGCAGCATAAAGATACTGTGTTAAGGACAGTCAAGGTTCTACACAAATTTTGCAAAAATGGTCAGGAATGTTGACTGTCCCGAAAGACCTGAGTTTCTGGAAGAAGATGCTCACTCTTCTCAAAAAAAATTATATTTATTTCAGGCTGGGTCCCTGAGAGCATTAGTGGTTCTTGACAGCTCATTTTTGCAAGTGAGGGTTTTTTTTGGATGCCAACTCAGGATTGTGCAGAACACCAAAAATAGTATCACACTCTAGACATGGAAAAACCTTGCCTTTTAGGGTTTTTTTCCCCACTTTATTTATTTATGGTGGTGGAGTGGGGGTGGGGTGTATTAGATCTGCAGCTTCTCTAGGCCAGCAAATTTTCATTCTTTTGTAATTTAAATTTTTGTTTTATCTCTAAACTTAACACCTTGCTATACCCATCCCCACTCACAATTGTTTGTTGATAAAAGAAATGTGTTACTGAGCAATTTGCTTTGAACCTGCTCCTTCTTTTTTTCCTTTTAAGTATCACTAACTTTCTTTTTTTGCATGTGTGCAGATTCTGCAGCATAGGATGTCCTCCTGTTGCCCTTCTTTCTGGTGTTAAAAAACTTGCTCCATCCCTTTGCAAGTGACTTTCTTCTATCAGCCTGCAAACAACAAAAGAGGCTTTAAGGATAAAAGGAAGAGGAAGCTAGATTCACTTTTTAATAGTCTGGGGACTGGACACTATCCCCTATAACAGTGGAGCTTGACTGCAAAAACCTAGAAATGATTGAATTAAGCTCACACATGTAATATCTTGTTCCCACAGGACAGCCCCAGGTGGAATTTAATCACCGGTCTTTTGCTAAAAAGATATATTAAAAAAACCCCAAACATGATCTGCAATCAATATGATATTATTCTTTCCTTTTCTTGCTTTCCACTTTGCTGCTTTCAGTCTGACAATACCATAACCTTCAGAGTCACCTCTGCAAAGATCCTGCTCCCTTTGGAGCAGCAGTGGATGCTCAGCAGCCATTTGCTTCTTCTCTGAGGTCAGATAACAAAAGTTTCACATCTGAACATTTGTATCTTCTGGTTTATGCTTTTTCTGGATGGTTTGTGTTTTTTTCTGGAATCTGCAGAGTTTTGTGCCTTAAAAATGGTACAGATTTAATTCAAAGAATTTAATTTTCTCCATATACTATGACTCTACTGACAACAGCCTTTCCAGAATTTCCTCTTTTCAGAGAGGTGCTGGTGCCCCCTGTGTTCACATTAACTGCTTCAACATTAGCACTTCTTTATACACAAATCTGTTTCCTTAGAGAGCTGGAGTTTTTCCTAACATATGATGTACTCTAACATACCAAAGCAATTATTCAAAGCAATTTTTTAAACAGAAGCCCAATTGCACAACAATCTACGCTTTGACTCTTCAGACATAGTTTTCTTACACTGATAATCAACTCTATTAATGAGAAAATGTTACCACAGTGTTTAGAAATATTGCAAATTCTGAGTCAATAAAAGTAGAGCCTTTTTTTCATGTGGAGAACTAGGCTAGGCCACTGAAAATAAATATATATTTTTGAAAAGTATTGTTCTAAATACATTAAAGCAGCAGTATTTTTTCAAAGTTGAAATTTGAAGGTGTGGGATGATATGATCATGCTGCAGCATTAATTTCCTGCATAAAAATAAACTGTTTACTACAGATCAGAGAGATCAGATGACATTTAATTGATTCTCAATTCAATAGGTGTAAAGAACAAGATAAGCTGATATGATGCCCTGGAGAATAAGATTGTGAACAATTTAAGGTCAGAATAATGTTATGATCGGTCGCTTGAGGGCCTGTTGTCTGGTAATATGTTCTGGCCATGTAGATTTGAGTTACCTGAGCCATCTCTTTTACAACCATAATAAAAACTAATAAGAGTAGGTTATGTCTCCCATTCACTGATTTAATGTCAAAGCTGATGGTATCTGGTGGTGGATGTCTTCCTGTAAAAGTCCTGATGACCTATATTTTCTAGTAGTTAGTTGCTTGCAAAACAGTAATTGAAGGCAGAATTGATTCTTTCACATCAGTCAGCAGAATGCTAAGGATTTGAAGAGATGATGTTCTCCTCAGGTCAAAGCAAGAGCTGATCCTTCAGGACAGGGTAATGCTGGGGCTATGCACACAGGTTTTCCAAATATGCTCATTCTTTTCTTCTGCATACTTTGTCCAAGCAGAATTTGGGCACTTGCACCATCTGTATAGTTTTTCTGGGCCAGTGACCTCCTCCCTAGAGCTATTGCATAGCAATTCAAGCCAGATACTGTCCCTAGGTGATAGAAACAGGTATGATGCTTCCATGAAACATCACAAACATTTGCTGTGCCTGTGTCTGCAGGCTGCATTAAGCCTCAGGCTTGCAGCCAGGGTTGCATTTCTGGGCCATGCAGAAACCATGCCCACAAAGTGACAGGTGACAGCACTGATACCTCCTGGGAACACAAGGATGATTACTTCCCTAGGCACATGGTGTGCTTTGAGAGATGCCAGGTAGAAAGGTGGCAGACAGAGGCCATCAAACAGCTTATGTTGCCCTGGTAGTACTGTGGATGTAGCATGAGGAAATGGGACTCCAGCTCAAAAACATGACAACTCCGTTTTATGTTTCTCCAACAAAAATATATATGGTACCCTTACAGGTATTAATACCAAAGGAAATTCTTAAGATGGTGAAAAATGCAAACAACTATCAAGTTTCATTACAAGCAGACCCATTTCTACTCATTGTACCAAGGTTTGGGATCAGATGTATAACATTAAGTGTCCAAAGATGCAGGAAGTTGTTGTTGAAAGCAATAGGAACCCACACCAAGTGATTAAAAATTGTGATTAGAATGGGCACGGCTATATTGGCAAGCTGCTTAAAAACCAGACGAAGATTGATAAGCCTGGCCCTCATACCTGAAACAACACCACAGTGAGCAACCAGTTGGTGTTGTGATGGCTCAGATGGACTTTGACAGAGTGTTTGAAGTGGGAGAACTTTGTCTAAATAGCATTTACACCTTCCCAAGAACTGTTTTAGCTGCACACTGCAGGGGGGGAAAGAAAATCTCCTGGAATCACCAAAACATGGAGTTGTACTACATTTCCAGGGCTTTATAAGATGCTCTAACAAAATCAACACATGATATCATATAAAGAAAGGCCTGTGATAAATCAATACCTTAAAACAGCCTGTCTGGTGTTTGGGAGCTCTGCACATTTTGAAACACAGCACATCCTCAGATCTGGCTATTTGCCTCAAACACTTGGGGAGGATCTGTGCTGAGCCTGTTTTGTGCCCTCCATTAGGAGATGCTTGGCTTTTTCAACTGGGGGGTCAAAACCCCACCTGCCAAACGCTGCCAGAGGACAGCCAGAGAGCACAGCTCCAGGGTTGTGTCTGGTGGTGTGGCAGATGAGCCATGGTGAGGAGCTGGTGAGGAGGGGTCGCAGGTAAAGGGCTGGGCTCTCCTGCTGCTCCTGGGGGGGTGGTGCTGTGAAGAGGGCTGAGGAAGGCAGAGGGGTGATGAGTGTGGTGGAGTTGAGCAGCTCTGGTCTGCCTTCAGCTATGGCATCGTGTCCATCCATGCTGTGCTTTGCATCACCTCTGAATGCTGGCATCTGAGACTTACCGTATAACTGTCCTGAAGCCAGGGTAGGTCTCCCATGGGCCCCGTTCCTCTTTTCCCTCCTTAATACACTATGAGAAAGATTTAACTTTATGAATAAAATGTAAGTGACCTAGAGACTTGGATGTTCTCTTTTTACAGATAGTTAAGCTTTTTGCCAGTTTAACATGGCTATTTGTGTAATGCATTGGTGGCTTGCCGAGGACTGTATAAGGAGCTTTCTAAAAGCTTGCAGTTACTTTTCAGAGCTGATAGTTTATTTCTTGTGATGCTGTCCTTATATATAACTCTGCCCTGGTAGGTTTACAGCACAGCAGGGCAAATAGCAAGTGCCAGGAAGTAGGGTACAATGCCTTAGGAGCTGAAAGATTTGCTTCTGGTTTATGAATGGGATTGCAGCTCTGCTGTCCACTGCTGCAGATGTTTACAATTACTTTTAGGAGGCTTTAGGAGGTGTTTCACTGATTATCTAGCTCCTCACTTCAAGAAAAACATTGAGGTGCTGGAGTGTGTCCAGAGAAGGGCAATGAAGCTGGTGAAGGGCTGAGATATGAGAGATATGAGGAGCAGCTGAGGGGGCTGGGGGTGTTTAGCCTGGAGAAAAGAAGGCTCAGATGTGACCTTATTGCCCTCTACAACTACCTGAAAGGAGGTTGAAGCAAAGTGGGGGTTGGCCTCTTCTCCCAAGCAACTAGTGACAGGACAAAAGGCAATGGCCTCAAGCTGCACCAGGGGAGGTTCAGGTTGGACATCAGAAAGAATTTTTTTCACAGAAAGGATTGACAAACATTGGAACAGATTGCTGAGGTGGTGGAGTCACCATCCCTGGAAGAGTTGAAGAAATGACCAGATGTAAAACTTAGTGCTGTAGTTTAGTTGGCATGGTGCTGTTCGGTCAAACGTTGGACTTAATGATTCTATGTTTCTAATTTAATTTACTTCTAAGTCTATACGTAGAACAATCTGAGGAGCTTGGTATGCAAAGGGACTTCCAACTTCCCGGTCCCCTAGAACACCAGCAATTTCACAGACACAAAAAAGAGCAGAAATTAAGAGCAACCTTATTCCAGGTTTGTGGTCACTTAGCATACTGCCAGCAGAGGTTTGGTCAAGGTCTCTGAATGTACATGCAAAACTCTCATGCAGAAAGCTGCTGTCTCTTGTACCTGCAGGTCTCTACAACCTTTTTCACATACTGCACTAGCTTGTGTGCAATGCAAACAGTTGAAACCATTGTTCCATCTCTGTACATGCCTGTGAAGGTAAAAGACCTTGTAAGCAGTCTCAACCAGAAGTCTTGCTTCAGCTGCATGAAAAATGGGTTAATTTGACCTGGTCATAATAAAAACATAGGATAAATTTGGTAAACACAATCTCAGTGGATTGGGATTTAAATGCCACCAGCAGTAAAATGAGGGAGAGCAGGAAGCAATAAAACTCAGCAATATTAAACTCATTATAGTGCACAACTGTTGTGGTATTAATGAGATTGTTTTGCACACATACAATGTATGCAATGCAGATGAGCTGCTGTCAGTATAATCAGCTTTATCTTTTTACTCCCATTCCTATGCACTTTTAAATTCATACTGGAAATTATGCATAAATTGAAATTTAATTTTCTCTTTCAATTGAAAAGACACCCCCCAAAAAAACTCATCTTCCAGCATTGCTGTCACCTCCCACACATTTCATATATTTTAAAGATTCACTATGAATAAAACCACACGCTCACATTCAAAGTAAGACTTTTTATTTATTTGGGGAAAAAAGAAAAGCTTCTTAATGAGGGTAGACTTCTTGGGTGGGAGAACTTGAAAGCCTTACTAGTGAGGGCTGCAGCTGCAGTACCACAAGCTGGGAACCTGTTGTGTGGAGATCAGCCTCCTCCTGAGCCTCTGCCTGCATGGGGGACTCTGCAGGATGAGGGGCTCTGCAGGGAAAGAAGCCGGTCCTCAGCTTGTTCTCTTGTCAAAGAGGTTTGAGTCGTGAGAGCAGAAGGGACATGTAGGACCAGGTGGAGGCTTTCTGTCCATGCAGGAAGAGTGGGGTTTTGGAGAGGTGAGCACAAGGTGACAGGTGGTTTTGAGGAAGGGAGGTGTGTCTGGGAGACAAGGCACTTCCTTGCTGCTGTGCTGGCAGGCACCACCCCGATCAGCCTTCCCCCTGAGGTGGATCAGCCAAGCTCTGTCCAGCTCCTTCCTGGGCACAAGTAGTCAGAGTACTAAGTCAACCTAACATTCAGAGTGTCTGGAATCGCTTTCAGCTGGAGGAAGCTGCAGACCTGCAGAGCAGAGATTGTTGTAGGCAGCCAGCTAAATAAAATGGGGTAGAAGCAAGATAATCGGAAGGTAGTGATCACCAGCAGACATGCTGTTTTATGCCTCCAGAATACACTTGCATAGAGAGGCTCATCAGACTGAACAGGGCTTCAGTAATGAAGCCAAGGGTTAGGAAATGGTCTTGCCATTGCTGGATGGGATGGAGTAAAGTCCCGCCAGTCCTGTGCCACCATCCCTGGTGTTGAAGCAATTTGGTGAGCAGTGAGCTGAGCCCACGCCACTCCATCCATCTTCCTCCTGAGCAAAATTTTCCTGCAGTTCTGTATTGCTCATCACCATCTTACTCTGTTTTCTTTCACTGTCACTGAATTATCAAGAATCAGGACCAGCTCAAGTACTTAATTCTGTGTAAAACATTGTTATTTCCATAATGCCAATATGACCTCCTGGGGTCCCAATTCCAACAGCGTGACTGCTCTGTCATGATAGAAAGAGGAAGTTTTATTTGTATTTCAAGTTCAAATACTGCAAATTGCAGAATGACTCATGACATCAGTTTAACAAAAACGTCCTTGCATTGCCAGATTTAGAGAGAGGGCCCTTTGGTAATTACATTTTCAGACACCTTTGTTCTTGCAAAAAAATAGTAGGCACCCTACCAACAAAATGGCAACTTTTGCAGAATTATAGAATATAAAGCCTAATGAGAAGCTTTTATCATTGACAGCTGACTCAGAGAGAAATGTTCCATTAAAATTACAACAAACACCTGCAGCCAAGTAGTAAGACAAACGTTTTGTTTCAGTCTATCAGGTACTGGGCTAATGTTCACAGAATCACAGAAACATTTAGGTTGGAAAAGAACCCTGAGATTAAGTCCAACCTTTGACACATCACTACCTTGTCAACTAGACCATAGCACGAAGTGCCACATCCAATTTTTTCTTGAACACCTCCAAGGACGGTGACCCTGGGCAGCCTGTCCCAATGCCTAACCACTCCTTCCATGAAGAAATTTCTTCTGATGCCCAACCTGAACCTCGGCCATGCAGCTTGAGGTCATTTCCTCTCGTCCTGTCACTTGTTACCTGGGAGAAAAGACCAACCTCCACCTCACTACACCCTCCTTTCAGGTAGTTGTAGAGAGTGGTAAGGTCTCCTCTGAGCCTTTTTTCTCCAGGCTAAACAACTCCAGCTCTTCATATCACTTACCCTCTAGACCCTTCATCAGCCTTGTTGCCCTTCTCTCTGGACATGCTCCAGAACCATAAGCCCTTTCTTGTCATGAGGGGCTCAGAACTGGACATAGGACTCAAGGTGTGGCCTCACCAGTGTCAAGTATAGGGTAGCAATCACTCTCCTGGTCCTGCTGGCTGCACTATTTCTAATACAAGCCAGAACACCATTGGCCTTCTTGGCCACCTGGGCACACTGCTGGTTCATATTTAGTCAGCTGTCAACCACCATACCCACTTCATAACATAGTTATGAACACAGAGTTCACCACTGTGAACTACACTACAAAACTGTTGTACTAGTCGTGTTTAGTTCAATTAAACATTCCCCTAAAAGTGTGTTTTCTATACAGGCAATCCATTAGGGTCTCCTGCTATGTGTGGGGTTTTTTTTTTGGTTTTTCTTTTTCTCTTTTTTTTTTTTTTTTTCTGGTGGTGGGGAGGGGTGAGGCAGTATTTTTGCAGACCAGGCTGATAGGTGTAGAAAACAGAACTGACTGACTGCACACGACTGGAGAAAATATGCTATTTTAAAGCAGCAAGGCTTGTCAGGGAGATGAAAGAGCCCTAGCTTGTATTTGTACTCAGCCAGTTAGATAGTACAGCAAAAACCTCCAGGCAAACAGTTTCATTAAACATTAATTTGTGAAGCACTTCAAAGTTAAGGTTGAGGCATGCTTCTCCATAATACATAATATTATTCATCACCTAAAAAAGTTGTTTTGGATGCAATTAGGGAATAATCCTACAGCTCTCAGCAGTGATTCAACAGAATTCTGGGAGGTCTTGCATCATTTAACACAGACAAACATACAGCAAAGGAAGGGCTTGCAAGTCTCTCTGCCTTTTAATTTGGCAAATCAGAGGGAAAAAAAGTTATGAGGTTTAAAGTGTGGCCTTTGATTCATTTGCTTTAACATTTCAAGCTTATCAAAGTACTTAGCTCCTAGAAGATAGCTAGGAGTTGTTTACACTCATTCACGGTGTGGTGAAAATTGGAAAAATGGTAACCTCCACAGCAACACTAGTTAGGTTTTGCATGGGATGGGCAACAATTCAGCCTTATTCTCCAGTTCCTTCCTCATCCCTGAGCTGAAGCTGCTGGTGTTGCATTAACTGCTTGGGGGAAGCAATAGGAACCTCTTTCCTAAAAGCAGAGCACTGTGGGGGCTGTGACCCCCGAGAGGAAGACAGCATGAAAGCCAGCATGCTGAAGTAGAGCACCTACTACCGTGTTCCCAGTGCTCCTCCTGCCATAGGTGCTGGCTGGGGGACACAGTCCAGCTGGCATTGCAGGACAAAGCCTACCTGCAAGGCAGCTGGTACCTCGGGATCAGCAGATGGGGACTAAAACTTTCTGTGCATACCCTTTGGTTTTATACATATACTTACCTTTATGTGCCAATGAATACACTTGATTAATAGTGTAACATTATTTCAACTGTGAAGACAAAAAAAAAGTCATTTTCTTAAACACATAGGACTATTCAAGGCTGTTAGGATTTCACACACAAGCTGAATTCATTAAATATACAGGAAACCAAACCAGCAGGTTATATTTTCTGGTCACTTTTGTAAAGTACTTTAGAAAGCACCTAGAGACACGTAAGTGCATAAGAGTATATTTTCTTCTAAAAAGAATGACCTTTACATTCAACTTGCTTACCAGTCTTCATTCAGTATAGCATGCTATGGTGTACAGTTGCTCTGTGCATGTTCATATAAGAAGTCCTAAAAAGCACTATAGGACTTTCAAGAACTGCTTTGTAGGCCTATTTTCTATAACAGCTGTATTATTGTCCATGTCCCCAAACTCCCTGCTGAAAAGCAACTATTTCAGAATCTCATCTGGCTCCTTCACTAGACCAACTACTGTGCACCACCGGAAGAGAAAAAAAGAAGAGGAAAAATATAGAAATTTGAATCATTTGTTGAGTAGCAGTTACCGTGAATGGGAGCTCTCACTTCCAGTGGGACGACTGAAGATGAATTTTTCACCACACAGTTCTAATATTCTTTGGTATTAAAATGACAAATTAACTGCAAGCCTCTGTTGCTGACTATTAAAAACCAGCTGAGACAGGAGAGCTCAGCACCACCACTGCTCTAGAGGTGGCTCCAGTTGGGGCCTTTCGCTGGACTAGGTTCACTAGGTCCATGTCTCTGTCGTACCAAGGAAGCCCAGCGCTCCAGAGGTCTCACCAGATCAAAGCAGAAAGGATCAACTCCGTGGACCTGCTAGCAACACTCTTTCTAACACAAGCTGGGAGATTGCTGGTGTTTGTTGTAGGCTGGCTTATGGTCAGCTTGTCACGATTCCCAGTGTGTTTTGAAACCTACCTGAACACTATCCACCCCTTCCATGTTCAGTGCCCACACATCACTCAGATTGCAGAGGCTTCTGCCACGCCACATCCCCATTTCACCCTGCTCCACAGCACACAGCTGGCAGGAGGCCCAGCACAACTCATGGCTCAGTCCTGACTCAGCAGCAGGGAGAGGAAACAAGCTTTTTAGTAGCCAAGAACAAGTTTAGCAAGTTCCCAGGACTATCAAAGAAATATTTTTACAGTAAATGCTTTATTATGAAAGCTTTCATAAGAGCTTCTAATGAATTGGAAGTGATAGATAAAAAAGTTGTCCAGTTCTTACACTACAAAAAGTAATTTAAGAACAAAAAAGAGCACACCATTTGAAGTTCTCTACTTCTCCAGAGTGATGTAGCAACATCAATCAGGCTACATCTCCCCAGTCAAACCTCCAGAAGTATTCATGTATCACCATAGCCTGTAGAAAGATTATAGTCTTTTATTGATTTCTTGTTTTACAGATTCAGCTGTCAATAATAAAGTTCAATAAATTGATTCCCTAATCATAAAAACTCCTTTTACACATTATGTACAGGTACCCAAACAACATGTTATAGCAATACCATAGACCTTCACACAGAACAAGCTAGGGTGAGGTGCTAACTGCAAGGATGTACATTCAGAGATCAAGTCATGGATATGCACAGTGCATTTGGCACACCTCACTGAAGATTGCCCACACAGGGACAGTAAAATAATCCCAACAAAGTGATAACGGGGATTAGTTCAACTACAGTAATTCCAGGAGGAACACTTAATTCACAATTAAACTAGCCATCAGAAGAGATTTGATTAAGTTGAATCAAATGCAGCTGAACTAATCATTTTAGTTTCATTAAGCAATCCTCTATAGACAAATCCTAGGCCTTAAGATCTGTCTCCAATATTAAACAAATCTCTTTAGCTGAGATATGCAGAAGTTTGAGAACTGAGGGGAACTCAGGTATTAGAAGTATTCTTTGGCAGTTTGACACAAATATAGAAAATACATTACCATTACTTTTGAGGGCTACACTAAGCTTTTCCCATTTTATATCTTTACTGCCAGCACCAGAACTGCTTCAGTGACACAGTAACACTTACATATGGTAAATTAAACACAACCTTACATTTTAATGAAACAAATTCATATTACAGATATACTTCAATACTCCAGATACCCTGCAACAGGCTATCCACTCCCCACAAAAGAGTTAAACTTAACATTCAGTGAGAAAACTTGCCTATGTCAATGACAGAACCCAGAAAACACACTGCATTGTTGACCTTCTCTGCAATACAGGACCTGGCACACACAAGAGAGCAGTCTGCAAATGTTAGTCTGAGCATTCCAGCTCATATGGAAAGCAATTTGATGCCAAAACCATTAGTTAACTGAATAAACATACCTTTCTTTTTTTATAAGATAAAGCAGATCACAGGTCTCCTGTAACTGCAATCTGATCTTGGTGTGATGAAAAACTGCAGCTAAGAGTTTATGCAATCTGCTTTGTAACATTACATCGAGCAACAACAGTTAATATACACCGTTTCACAGAGGCAGACATTCATTCAAAATGTGACAATTCCCTTTTAAAAGCAGTTGTTTTCCCTTCCAGTGACATGGCTATCCCAAAGGAGATAAAGCCACTCATCCTGAAGAGGTGGGGGGAGAGGGAAACAGGAAACACTTCCAGAATGAAGCGTCCAACAGTTCTACAGCCTGCAAGGCAAAAGGCTGCAGTATTAGTCTCCAGTAATACAGCTCTAAAGATATTGCTTTGTCCAAATGCTGCCATAATCTTTTAATTTCAAGTTACTTCCAACAATAGGAATGTAACTCAAACAGGGCATTCCAAGATGAAGACCATTTAGCCAATATATTATCTCAGTTTTGAGATATTGTAGTGAAGCTTCACTTCATCTTCCATCTCGTCTGCTGCAGACCTCCATTCAAACTCGTAATGCTCAGTTCACAACAAACCTAATAAAAGGCTTAAGCAGTCTCCCTTGCTGGGTACAGAAGAAGCGAGTCGCATTATTCATGGAAGTTGACCCAGTTCATTTTCAAATCTTTCAGCAAGTGATGCCAGAGCCTTAGCCTGCTTGTTACCTTAAGTGAGCATTTTATGGGGCAAATAGGTATACAAACAATACATAGTACTGTTTATGCTTATTCCCTATGAAAACTGAACTAAGAGATGTTTCACTCAAGACTGTAGGGAATACCTTCATTCAATCTCAAAGAGGGGGAACAAAAAAACAAAAGAAGAGAAGATGACTAGTCCTACACAGACTGCCTAACTCACTTACCATAGAAGCTTCCATTCCTTTTTATGGAATCTTCTTAGTATTTCTAGAACTTGACACCTACAACTGGCTTAGTCATCCTAGCCAAGTAGCAGTCTCTATTCTCAGTTAACAACTTCTCTGGAATTCACATATTACATAGTAAATATATCCGAAGATAAACCATTAGCTCTGAAATGCCTGACCATGAAGAATTAAGAAGAAACAAAGATGAGAGTTCTTTCTTGGATTTAAGGACCTTCAGGGCATGGAACTCCTATTTATGTTGTCCTGTAGATTTCACAAAACTTAATTCTTGCATGTTCTTTTGGTCACTTGGACATGAAAGTGAGGGTAATTCAGCTTTGAGCAGCTTTGCTTACAACTGTCTTTTTTCATACAGGAAATCTACATATTCCCCATTCCCATAGATTCTGACGCATTCACACAGACTGTCTAGAAAGGTAAGACACTTTATTGAATTTTTTGATAAATTAAGAAAGGACTATGAACCAAACTTATGGGTCACAGGTGCTTGTAAACAGACATCGATTCCTTCCCATAGAAAGCCTGACTCCACGTGCTCAGCCAGAAGTCACTTTCCCCAGCGTTGCTCACAGGCTGCATAGTGATGGAGGGCAGAGAAAAATTCTTCATAGCTGATGTTTAGGTGGGAAGGCAAAGAACTGAGAAAGCAAGATAGAGAAGTTAAAATATGCTTTTATAAACACATTATTTGTGTGACCAGTCAGGAATATCATTAAAGGCAAGCTATTGTCTGAGTAACCTTGTGAAGTTGTTCTCAGCATGGTTATTGTCACTCAACTCTAGTAACTAAACCAGCTGTTAATATCCTGTCACCCTCTAAATTAAAGCCTCCTGAGCACACTTCAAATTAGTGAGAAAGCTGGAGCTACAAAGGTGTGTCCTGATATTTCAATGCCCTATAAATTCTTTCAGATTTAAGAAGTACGGCAAATCCAGTCAGTTCAGTTATTGCTAAAATTGGAAAGTAATCCAGATGCACGATCATCTTATTTTATCGTATTTCCATTATATCTTTACTTTCCCCATTAGAAACCTGTAAGCCACTTGAAATCAACATAAGGAACACTGATCACTGAGACTAGGTGGTGACAGAAGTTATTCCTTAAACCTGAAGCATGAAGCCTGCTGTTGCCTAATCAAGACTAGAAAAACAACAATGAATGGTGGACAGGTTTCATTTAATAATTCTTAAACACCCTCAAATCTATCTCCAGACACTTGTTTAGATAAATCTCCTCTTACAGCTATTTCCATAAGCTAACGCTTGTTTAGCTAGATATTATTCCAGTCTGTTTCACAGCATTTGTAAGCAACTCACATGATCTCTGTCAGTCTGATGTGCCATGGAAGGAATCCTAATGTGCTGTCCACAGGACCAAACTTCAAGACTAAATCAGGATCAGGAAATCCATTTGTACCTGTAATAATAAGTTAGGTTTTATTTAATTCACCAGAGGATTTGTTTTAGTTCTAAACCCTAAGGCATTTGCTTTTTTAGTAAACGCTTCCCCCCCCCTTCTTTTAAATGAAGCTCCCAAGGACAAGTCAACAATTAAAAGCTCAAGAGGACAGACTGATCTTGAAACGTCTGACACAATCAACTGAACAAAAGCTTAGGCGGCCACTGCAGGCCCAGCTGGCCTCTTATTTTTATGCCAGGTAGTTTATAGAGACTTCATTTGGAAGTGACAGGAACAGTTACATTGTTTTGAACAACAGCAAACCTTAACAATGCAGTTTAATCTGATTTGCTCTAGTTTTGTCTTGGCAAACTCTACTTTAGTAGCATAGAACATGCTGTACCCTGATCCTACCTACTACAGTCCCTACTCAACTACATGGAGCTGCAGTCAAGTAAAAGGACTATTAACACAAAAAAAGCTTAGGGAGATTTCACTGAAGAACAACTTAATATTACAGGGCAGTATTTTTTTTTCTCTGTTACTATGTGGACATCATGACCCATTTCAGGGCAGAGCTAGGTAACACTGATGAACTTCATCAGGTGCCCACACTCTTATTACCCATACCTTAAAACCCCAGCCACTGTCATTTCCTTAGTAAGAGCACCCTATTCATCTCTTGAGGCAGAAAATAATCAGTGGCCAAACACTACTGCCTCTGTCTCCCTTCCATATATTTCTGCAGTGCCTAGGCTACTCCAGGCTAAAATTGGAAGACAGGAAATAGGCTCAGAATGAACAGCATGAGTTCAGCTTTTCCTGTTAATTCTAGCAAGTTGATTAGAGGAACATGTGAAAACCAGTAGAGCACCCCAAGGGGATCCAAGAAGCTAGGCTGTTTTTCTTGCACCTACCTAGCTCATATGAAAAGCATTCCAGCAGTCAAACCCCTACTTTGCTATCATGCTGCAATTAGTCATGATTATTGCGTGCTATTTCTTGTCATCCCTTCCATTATTCACCAGTTCTGCAAGTTAGCTGCAAGAGTGCTTATACTGCATAATGACTACCTCTAGCAGATAAAGTTTAATACTGCCTATTTGCTCCAAAATTCAGGTATTTTCTCTCATTTTTTTTTCATTTGTTTAAAAAACAAACAAACAAAAAATAACACTAAACAAAAGCAGTCAAGAGCCTTTTAAAATTTCCAGTTTAGTTGTAGAGCAGCTTAACTAAGGTCCTATCAGATTTTGCTCCACCCAGGTTTTCAAACTGAAGCTGGAGACTTCAAGAAGTTCACATTCACATTCTCCCTCCCCACTGAATCATCACAATAGTCATCCTTTTACCAGAGGTAAAAGCAAGTGCATTTCTAAGGAAGGATGAAATTTACATACAAGTGTCTTGTGCCACAGTCCAATCTTATCTCAAAGTTAAGAAAAAAATTGTAAAGCAAAAGCCACTTATGTGTTCAGAAGCCAGTATGTTAGTGCGAAAGAGCTTTGCAGGGAAGCAGTGAATACTTAGAAGTGGGGACTGGAGGAAGTGAACAGCTTTACTCATCAGCTGATTCAGTAGCTGAGTACTCCTCAGCTGGTTCAGCGGCAGGATCTTCAATACTGCAATGGCTTTTCAAACAGGAAAAGACCTTCAGAGAGCCCAGTTAATTCTAACATTTCCTTCTGGTTCCTAGCTGAAGGAAAATGAAAATGCACACTGTAGTACTACTGTCAGAACAGCCTATTAAAAAACACAGTACACTGCTTCCCACTCTACACCTATTCCTCTAACTAAACATATCAGCACTACATATAATTTACATTTGGAAGCTCCCTCAGAGCTGCTAGAGTTACAGCAGTCTTCAAGTTTAGAACACGCAAGAGAGAAGGATTTGGGAGCAGTCTTTAAAAAAAAGAGACCAAAAGACTTGCACACTCAAGGGATGGCAACCTGGCAACATCCCTTCTAGGTCAGGAGTTGTGCAAGGGGAACATGAAGCAATTGGTAAAACTGATAGCACAACTTTTCTCCACATAGATTTTACAGGGCAACTTGAGCAGCCTTAACTGATAGTTATGTTTTTTACTGTAAGGCAGACAGCAAGTAGAGACAATATTACAATGCAGCTGGCACCTACTTTTTTTGAAAACAAGCTGGTTAGCTGAGGCATTGCTCAGAAGAAAGTGCTCTGACACTGCAGAAAACTCAAGCTGTAAGAATTAATTGCATGACTGGATTAAGAATGAAAAAAGCCATACCATTTTAGGACTAGGCTTCAATAACTGCATCCTAAACATGAACAGAAAGTTTAAAAACTACATTATCAGGTATTTAAATCAAAATGTGAAAGCCCAGAACTTACAGAAGACACCATGAGCACAAACCCTAAAAATATAACTACTCAAGTATTGGTTTTCAGAACTCATTCTCAACTTAGATCAGTAACTCACAGATGTTTGCACTTGATACTGTTTCATTAAGGATGCACAAAAACTAAATTTGCCCACAACTAAAATGAAGTTTCACAAACGGCTGCTAAATAAGTCATGAAAGAATACTTCACCTCCAACAATGTCCTAAACATTAAACCAAAGCAAATTAATAAACAGGACTAGTTATAGATATTATCCTCGGTTATTAGCCACATAGATTAAGCAGCCTGTTTTCAAAGTTTGCAGTTTTGACAGGTTAAAAGTCTAGGAGATTTCTCCTTCTATGATCAGCTAGCATGCAATACTTCAAAAATAAATATGCTTGTTTTAAGACTGGACCTAATACTTTTAATATATCCAGACACTTACACAGACAGAAGATCCCCCAACAAGTGTTTGAAAAGCTTCAGTTACACATAGTTGGCCAAAATTTATAGATGGGTATCAATTGTCACCAGTTCAACATTTAAGTAGTGACTGTTGTAAAGAAGCAATTATTAATTTCCTTAAATTGCCTTTGGGGTATAACAGGACAGATGTCTTAAGCTACTTCTTAAGGTGCCTTAGTAAATACGTTTAATTATTCTGCTACAGGAGAAGCTCTGATGTAGCATGTTGACAATAGCGACAGAATTCAGGTTGAAGTGTCCAAACTGACACGGAAGTCCATTCACAGAGCAATTCAGCTGACCATCCACTTGAAAAACAGAAATCACTCTCTACAGTCCAATTAATGGAAGTCACACTACAATAATGTGCTCACAGGCATCCAAGTTGAAGTCTGCAACCCAAAACTTGAACCCTGCCAAGCTAATTACAGCTGCAATCGACATGCATTGATCACCAAGGAAAGCTGAGCAACTTATTACAGCTCCCTAGTACCACTGGAAAAGTGGACGCTTGTTCGAAACTACTTTTCCCAGATGTGGTATTTAGAGCAGCCCTGCCCTTTTCACAGCTATTACATATAGCCACACACCTCAGCACAGAGTCAGGAACCTGCATGAATTAGTAATGAAGGAAACTAAACTAGTGTGGGTTATACAGCAACAAACGATCACCAGGTGCTCTCTCATTTGCACTCAGGGTGGTAGTCAGGCAGCAGTAACAGCTTTAATCACTGTAACCAGATCTGGAAAAGACTCTGTGCATACCCACATTTGCAGCACACTAACTTGCAAGAAGTTAACTTTAGTTAGAATAGTCTAATATTAGGTGATCCCAGCAGTACTTTTTTCAGAAAGCTCATTGCAGAACATACCACAGAGGCTGTAAACTCTGAAAAGCCAAGATTCTGCAATTTAGCTTAATGTTTCCTTTTTTTGCTTAAAGAAGCAGTTCAAAAGGGAGTAAACCAGTAAGAAATTTTTAACAGAAGACTGAAAGCCATAATCATAACTTATTCTGATAGACTAAACATCAAGATGCATACATTCCAAGCAATAAATATACTACAAATCAAATCTGTTACGGTTCAAGTACTCTTTCCCTATATACCATATTATACTTACTACTTAATAAGTTGTCTAACACATTCACATCCAGGTCTGTGTGTGTTCTTTGCTGCTGTGCTACCAACTGACAGAAGTTCTGAGCAGCTTTTACTATATCTGCTTTTCCATCTTCTGGAGACAGCACCTTCAATGTAGATTGGCATTTTAAAACTGAAAGTACAAAACACAGTTTAAAAGCAGCAGAAATATAATTGTTTTGCATATGCTTTAGATATTCACAGGAGGCAATTGCAAGTAACTTGTAGTTTACTTCATGTATTACAGCTAGCCATAAATAAACCTTATCTATCTTAGAGAACTGGGTAAGAGTTTTCCAGATTTGCTGTATTACTAAAACACAAGCTTAAGGCAACTATTTGGGGTAGTCTTACGAAAAGGGGTTTCTTTAATTCAGTCTTGAAATGGAGAGTTTCCCAGGGAATCTGCATTGGTTCTTACGCTGTCAGGCAAAGCACTGAGAGGAAAGGTGCCTGGGTAGTAAACTAAGGGGTAGCAAGCAATGCAGAAAGACCTGCAGTTCAGGAAAAAGAAAAAAGAATAATCTAACTCCTACCTTAAAACAGAAAGGGGTTTTTAACAGCTACTGCGGACATTCATGTGTCACTATGATTAAGCCAGGGCCCTCCCTCAATGTGATCACAGATGTTCCAGCAGCACTTCAAAATTGATGCAAGAGTTACAAGTTGATCTAAGATTGCTACAGAGAAGCTAGGAACCAGATAATAGTCCAGAATTCACCTATTTATCAGTAATAATGGCTGCAACTTAGGAGGACACCTCACAACAATAACAACCTTAATGTCTGCACTATTGTGAGGCAAAGTCTTCTCACACTCCGTGATGCATCACTGTCAGTTCTGGTAAGGTACCTAAGACGTAAACTTACCAAGGAAGCTGAAGGCTACATATAGTGCACTACAGTCAAATGAAATAAGTGGGCTGAATTCTAGTGTATGAACACATTAGACTTATACTGAACTTAAGCTAGTTAAAACCAGATACTTTAGAACTGTAGAACTTGACTGCAAAGGACCACAGAGCACAGTCAAAAGCCTCATAAGATCACCTAAAAACCCTCAGCCACCACAATGAAAATAATTGTTCCTTGATATTGCTTGAGTTGTCAAATGTCCTGTGTTAAAGAATATTTCTCTAACAGTGTTTATAAGTGTAAGATACATCATTTTGCTTTTCAGAAGAAGTGAAAAACTGCAGCTTATTATAATAAACTGGATAGACATCAGTTTGTTCAGTTCAAAGCATGAAGGATCTGACCTGACTCTGAAGTCTTCTAAGAGAGAATGAAAATTTTAAAGAGAACAGAAAACACCCCTGCTTTTCACAGTCTCCAGTACAAAAGGTTCCTGAGACTTAAATGCACTCTTTCCGTCAACAAGTCCAAAGTCTCTCAGTAGTTCATTTGGTGTGAACATAAGTATTTCTATTTAGGTAAGTGCAGCTAAGCATGCTGGAGTTTAACATACTAACAGCCTCTCTACCCCATTTTCTGCTGGTTATTTCAACCCTCACAGGAATAAGAAGTAGTAACGTGAAACTTGGGTGCTTCCATGTAAATGCTAACACCTTAGGCCAAGTTGTTCATAAGGCAAGCTCATGCTACAACACTGAACTTTATACTGGAAAACTGGCACAAAGGATTTTGGCACCCTGTCATCTCTTGTAGGGTAAGTAAAACTCAGCCAGTAGCATTTTAAATGCAGTTGGAAGGGCTACAGTTTGTGTAGTCTTTTCAGAAGTTTTTGAACTATGATGGTCTTTAAACATAAGGGTTGTTTGGCTTTTTATTACAAGATGTATTTAAATATTACGAGTCGTATTTAGGACAGCTGCAAGCACTAACCTATCCCTTTAAGACAAATGCCTGCTTTTTTAAGTACATGCTTGTGATTTATTACATTTTGAA
Source organism: Pseudopipra pipra (assembly GCF_036250125.1). NCBI lineage: Eukaryota > Metazoa > Chordata > Aves > Passeriformes > Pipridae > Pseudopipra > Pseudopipra pipra. The sequence goes on from NC_087551.1 coordinate 66,600,747, forward strand.
CAGACTTCTAGCATTTGTGTTAGGCAGCAGACCTCCAGTAATGAACACTTACAGCAGATATTACTGAATAAGGAACATTAACCTTGAAACATACTCCTGCCTTCCACATCTAACCACATGCAAAAGCTGCTATCACCAAATTTTATTTTTTTTTTTTAGAGTTATGCCCTTTACCTTCCTGGTGTCATTATATATTGTCATGACAACTAGCAGTTCTGCTCTTTCCCTTCTTCATCTCCAAACATACCCCTCAAAGTGGGAAAGTGGAAGTGTACACATTGTTAACTTGACATCAGTTCCCTTGCTAGTATTCTAGTGCTTTTTCAAGTTTCAGTAAAAGAATTCACTTCACTGAAACAGTGGGGAGTTGAGGTACATAGCTGCATTGAAGGGGTCATGGCACAGCAGTCAGGCTAACAGGAGAATCAGGCCACCCAGTAATGATTACTATGGCAAGGAGAGAGCAATGCTTAGCTGTTAGTTAAGAACACATAAGCATAATCAAAGTTTAATACTAGCCCAGGAAGGTTGCATGTGTTCTGATAAACAGTGCTTAAAGAAGGAAAAGGTCACTGTACACAGGAATGTGTTTAAGTAAAAGCAGAATCATGATTTACATATAGCAATTTAGAGCCATAACAAGCCCCCCTTGTAGTTATCTTACCTTGACCAGTTTTGTCTTGATTTGCAAATTCCACTGTGTACTTGGAACAATCTAGTCCTATGAGTTCTTGCTGCTGTTTTAAAATTTCATCCATCAATCTTGAATTATTCCTCTTGAAAATACCTTTAAAAAAAGTTGCATGTCAGCCAACTCCTATAAAGGGTGCTACAAAACAAATTTGACACTAGGCAGGAAGAAAAAAGTAGTCAGTACTGGTTTCAGACTGGAGTTCACAAGCAAATGCTACTGCACGTGACTTAATCTCAGTAACCTTGGAAAGAACTCATATGCTTTTGTTCCTCTTTCATCCACCTGATTTAAGTAGCAAGCTGAAATTGTGGAGGACTTACTTTGTTGTCCTTAGTATGCTAGCAATAGTTTGAGAAAGCAATAACCTACCAGCACAGAACCACCAAGTCAGATTAACACCAAATTTCTTCAATGCCCACATTGCTGAAGTCTGCTACCACTTACTGCTCCACCCCAGGGCTGCAGGCTAACAAAGCAAGTCACCACTAAATCAGCATTTCAGGTCTTGGTAACCATCCACACTTACGCCATGGCCAATACCACACATTTCCTAATAAGAGAATTTCACAAGCTGTATATTCCAAGGAGTTAATGCAGTCCGAGGCCTTTCCATACTTAAATAATTATGGCAGACACATTTTGAGTGCAGGAAATTACAAAAGCTTGCTTAAGCAAACACACTTGGGTTCCTGTACTAAAATAAATTCTAGCTTTTAAGAAACATAATGCAGCAATTTCTAGTTAAAAGCCACAGTAGAAACTAAATGTTACAACTTAAATATTTACAATCTAAAAGCATAGTTAGGCATATTACTTAGGAACTGGACAGTGCTTTTATGTATTATATTCAGAGGTTGATACCAAGTTTCATTCAGAAACCTTATGTCAAGCACCTCTGTTAACCAGTCTAAAAATGCCCATACACTGATCTTACAAGACACACTGAATCTGTATGCAATTTTACGATCAGGCTTATGATTCATCACCTCAATCTGGTTCTAGCATTTGGAAATGCTACAAGTTTCCACATCAGCAGAGGTCAAACAGTATATAAGCACTGGATTAAGACCATAATACACCGGGAGTTTGTTTGCAATATGAAGCGATACAATACGTTTATTTAATATGCTAGCCCTTAGGTCTAATGAGTTACTACTTTTCTACTGGTTTCATCAGAGGTTTTAATAGATGGTAAAGTATCTGGTTTTTCTCCCATACTGGATACTTCCTGTAAAATAAAATACTTTATTTCATTACAGAAGTTTTAGTGATGTTTATAACTGACTTCACGTGCTTACAGGCAAAGAATCTTGGTAACGCACCAACCCCTACAGAAAAGAGAGTAAATACTTTTGTCAAGTCTAAACTAAAGTTAAATTGCTAGATTTGCTGCTCCTGCTTTGTAGTGTATATTTATACATAATAGCAATTGAGAATGTTGCTTTGAATAATACTGTTTGATACAACTCCGCTTGGCTAAGTCTGTTTCGTGTTAGGGTTAGCACTGTCTTCCCTACACCTACAGCCAGCAGCAGTGCTGCTACTGCAATTGCTAATCCTGCACCCTCTTCAACTAAGATCTGTACAAGGTCGCATGTGCTTCACCTCTAAGACTCATTTGACTTCCATACACTTTGAGATGAGAAAAAAAAAAATATGTTCAGTATCCAGACAAAGACATGACATAATTAGGAAAGGCTCCCAATCTGGGAAACAGGCAGTTGCTCTCTTCTTCCCCTTCTCCACCCAACACTAATAAAACCAAATACTTTCTCATGAAAGGTTTTTGCCTATTCCTGTCAAAGACCAGAATAATAGATTTAAGAATCCTCACTCCAGCTCTAAAGTAAATGAGGACATTTAGGACAACAAAAGAACAGACCAAGGTGTTTTCTGCTCAGTAAGACCAGACATCAGATAAAGGACTTGGTCCAGCTCTGAAGTGAAGGTCCTTAAACACAGCAGATACAGAAGACTTGCTACTTGTGTTATTAAGATTTATCTGAGTACCACCCTTCTATTCTCCTCATTTATCTCACCCAGTTGTTGAAACTCAGGTCCTGTGTGGCTCTTAGAACAGCAGTTTAACAAAAGCAGGAAGCTACTGTAGTTGTACCATACAGTTTCAGTATCCATTTCTTGGAAAGGCCACCACATCTAAATTCCCACTGATGCAGCAACGTTGATACATATGCACTTTTCCTGAAGAGAAGATCTTGAAGCACAGCAGAAGGTAGTAAAAATCCAAACTAACTGAAATCTTCATTTAAAACTAGTAGCATTTGGGAACTTTACTGCTTCAGTGTTTTGTCTCTCACTCAAGTGAACAAGACACTTATGAATGTATATGACTGCAAACACAGTCCTGCCAAAGGCAATGTTCATGAGCCAAATTCATATTTGACTTCAAACATTTTACGTAGTTGTGGCTAAGATATACGTTCCTTTCCCTTGCAATATCTCAAACCCCCATTTGTCTACAAGGTTCATTTTTTAAAACCTTGGAAATATACCTAAGTTAGCTCTGGAAGATGCTGCTGCTAATTTATACATGAAAAATAAGAGCAAACAAGTGCACAAGTAGACCAACTCACTAAGAGAATTAAAGTGTTCCTTTAATGAAAGTCAACAAAACTTAAGTCTTGATTTACTGCTGCCTTACAACTTTGTTCAGTCTCCCACATAAATTGAAAGAAAGTCCATAACATGATTTTAATGTTCCAGAAAGTTAACATTTAACAAGAGGTCTAATAAATTTTAGCAATACAACAGCTGTTTGCTGTTAAGTGGAAAAGATTTCAGCATTACTACTATTTCTAATATGGAACACAAAGATGAAATCATCGTTTTCTCATTAGAAATAATTTCTGGTTTTGAAAAGCAGAAATCGTTTTGTTCAGTCAGAACTCTGAAGCCTTTGCAAGTTCGTGCAAATGAATTGTTCTAAGAATTACACATATTTAAGCACTATAATTCCCAAAGTAAAAGTATAAAAATTCTAGTTTTGTGCATTTGTTTGTTTTGGGGTTTTTGTTTGTTTTTATTTTCAACTACTGAGAACCTGTGAGCTGTTTTCAGGGATAATACTTGCTTTTACAACAGAAGCTGCAAATATGCTGTTGCTCATTAGTTCCCACTGGAGCTGAGGCCAACCAAAAGTGTTTCAGCTTCCTGCAGTAGTCCTCCATTACACAGGTCTTTTCCAGGGCACATACCTTTTGCTTGGATTTACAGTAGCTACAAGCCAGGCCCCTTTGCTGGCAACCATGGTGGTGCAGCACTTTAGGGTTAGAGACTGACAAACAAAATTTGTAATTAAGAGGCTGAGAGTTCAGCAGAGGCAAAAGTGACAAGAATTGTGAACTAGAAGTCAAAAACTTTCAAGGCACAGAGAAACACCTGAGGATGTCAAGCATTTGTTTGTCTAACTAGACTACAACAGTCACCACCTGTTAACGCCTTGGTGGCATCTCAAAGTTCAACATTCTCAATTGGCCTGCTTTTTAAAGCAGCAGAATCTGGTAAAACACAGAATAAGAGTCAGCTCTTCCTTACAAGGGACGACCTTAACTGGAATGCTGTGGCAATGTGTTCTTCCCTATGCCCAACTTTGGTTATCTGCTTTTCTTCAGCTTCTTCCAGTGCTAACAAGTTATTGTAATTGTTATAAGGTAACAACCTATTTAAAGCATCAAAATATTAGCATTTTGAGAAACGTCAAATCAATCCACTTCAAGGAATGTACAAGCAAGAAACTTTTTGAACACATGAAAAAGTCTTGCCTACATCCTTGTGTTGGATCACGCTGGGTGATAATGGAGGATAACATGGTCACTACACTGGACCTCACAGGATATGGAAAGCCAGAAGAAAATATCTTTATTCCAAGAGCCTAGCAAAAAAAAAAAAATTAATTCAAGTTTGAATACAGCTGAAATAACTTAAATTTCAGCCAGATTAAAGCCACTTAAGATAGCGCTAACCAAACAGAAAGAATCTGAGTTAGAACCTTGTAGGTGACCATTCCTCACACAGTTCTTCTTGAAGGGGCATTCTGCACCAGAAGAACAGGAGATCAGCAACTGAGAGAAGAGATACTACTTTCATATCTCCCATACCTTTAAGGACATTACCTACTACAGATTAGCGTTAACTCTTTTAAAAAATGTGGTCTGAGAACTCCTCTCAACTCAACACCAAAACACAATTGTTGAACATCAAGTTTCACGTGAGTGAAATCCCACAGCAGATGCCATGTGATAGCAGTATCTCAAGTGTTCCTGTGACACAAAACCACAACATACTCATCTTCCTCAGTTAAATGAACACACTACACATCCAAAAAATTTAATGGATTGATCAAATCAGACAACTACCAACTAATTTGGAGGAGACTGAAAGCCTACGTTTGGGGCTAATTAAATAATTTCTTTTGCATACTGGAGTACTCTAGCCTTTCAAAGAACTTCTAAGAGAAAACTGGTCAGAAGCAAGCAGTTCACTGGAAAGCTAAAGCTAGGAGGAGGAAACCCAGGTTCTCAATATAGTCACACTGTACTGAGAACAAGAAACCTTCAACCTGAAGCATCTATTTGGGAACCCAAAGTACCCAAATACTAGGATTCAACAAGCTCCCAAAAATCACTCCAGACTTGTCCCCAGCTACTTCAGAAAAGCTTCACTGATGGACAGAAGTAACATTCAGGCAAGCTTTCCCAAGTGGCAAAACAACAAACAAAAGAAAAGTTTAAGTACATAGCACTGGTCAAATGCTTCTGCTCCCCAGAAGATATTTTAAATGCTACTACATAATTGCACAATCACTGCCTTTTGACTGCAGGAAGGCTTCAGTATTTCCTCAGAGATAAGGTCTTGACCAGCATCATGGCTGGATTTCTACCAACTAATAGGACTGGCAATACAGCAGACAACAGAAATAAATCTTGATCAAACCCCTACAATTTTAATCAAACTGCATTTACTAACCAAGGCACTCCCCGCAGCATTAAGTTTATTATGGCTTTGTTCTGCTGCACATCAGTGAAAATCGGGATAATGAAAAGGCCCCCTCCACACAAGAGGCAGTAAAGCCGGGCCACCTTAGGCCTCCAAGTGTGCTAGGGAAGCAGAGAAAGTCTCAGTTCTGAGCCCTGTACAACTCCAGCCAAGTTGCCTTTACAGTTACTGGTGCAGCTGCTGTAGCAAACCGGCGTCAGCTGGAATACAGCTACTATTGGACACTGAAGAATACACAAACAACCCTCTATTTAATAATTTTGTTAAAAACATAGAAATTCATACTATAAACAAACAAACAGCTTATCTTGCACTTCTTCTGCAAAGAACTTCATATGCTCTCTCTTCCTGTAGAGGTGGCAATTAAGGACACACTTTGAATTTAATCCTTCTGCAAGAAACTGACACATTATTTCTTCCAGAAAATGCAGCCATGGAAGACCACACTTACAATCAAAGTTTTCTGCTGCAATCCAAAGAATCTCAGCACTATAAACATGCAATGAAGGAAAAGGAAACAAATTAAAGTATACCTCACTACAGTTAACATTGATTCAGAGCACTCATCACTGGTTTTCCCTCTCCACCACAACCAGCATCAGTGGGGGCTTTCATAAGGCAATAGTTGGTACAGTTGTATGAACACAGAACCTTACTGAAGCACCTCAGCTTCAGTCCACAAGAGTCACCATCTGAGAAGACGGAAACAAGTGCACACTGTAATTAAGGTTCACCCCCTGCTACTGATAAGAACAAACTGTACCTGACTTTATTAACCTTCACTATACCAGTGTTACTGTTCAGAGTTCCAGACATCATTATTATTCATGACCAGATTTAGCAGCAACTGCAACATCCTACTTAATGACAAGTCTATCTGGAAATGGTGTAGGCTCAATCAAGACACCATAAGGAGCTTAGCACCAAAAGAAAGGCAACATATGTGCTATTACCAGAAGTAAGCATATACTAAATATACATGAATAACTACTTGCTCACGCTCTGAAACCAAGTCTAAAAAGCTCCGCTGTGCAACAAGCAATTGTGGCTGCTATCCTAGACAGTCCCACTGAACACCTGTGAAGGACATGGATGTGTAATGGCAGGTTGTTCTCATCAACCCTGAAAGTTTGGCTAAAGCCACTGATTTAAAACAGTTTAGTTCTCTGCATTGTCTTGCCTTCTTCAGTTATGCTCCAACAAATTGGAATTCAAGCTGGCAAATAAACTAGCATATTCTGGTATCAGATGATCAACAGAAGAACAAAATACTGAAAAGTATATGTTTTGATAATGAAATCACCAGATCATAGCAATATTTCCAGATCTCAAAGGTGATAGCAAAATCTCTTAACACGTAACTTCAGAATGAATGAAACAATACATGGAAACAGCAGAAAATAATGCAATTTCTTTTTTCTGAACTGCTAGCAACAACAATTGTTCTGCAAGGTCATTTCAGCTCTTCAGAGGATAAAACCTTCTCATTTCTGGTCATGACACGTAGTCTTGCAACAGTCAGTCTTAGATCTGACTGGATATCAACACACTTGGAGAAGCAGTAGTAGCTTCTCGAAAATTAATGCTTCGGACACTGCTACAGCACTGGCTCCACCTTGCTGGACAGCAGCTCAGCAGCAGTGGCTACCTAAGCACTGGCTGGTGCTTTCTCCCTCCTCAGAGTTGCACAGTAAGCAAGCTGAAAGCCAAAACCAACAAGAAACAAGATTCTCTGCTTCATCTGCTCCTCAGTCCAGTTCTCAGATGCATAATTTGTGCAGTACAGTGCTGGAATCTAAAAAGGACCTAACCACACATACATATAAGACAATACTGCTCATAGCCTACTTGAGGTGAGACGAAGTTAGAGATCCCACACAATAAAATGTCTCTCTTAAGGCTATGAGGGAAATTCTCACTCTTCTTTGGTACTAATGTTCGCTCTGCAGCATTACACCTGGCTGAATGCTTTCCAGAGCAAAAACTGTCAACATACAAATGACTTCTCAGAAGATGCTGTTTTCGGTATCCTTGAGATATTATACAAATATTTTATATCATTCCTTGACTTCCAAATGAGGAAGTGTTCTCCCTCTGAAACACAACATAATCAAGTTCCACAACAGCCCTGCACAGATGGCCAGTTTCAAGTGCTGACCGGTATTAAGCCCAGTTTCTTATAATTATCTTAGAGAAACTAGTGAAAGTCAAATCCTTTGAGTCTTGTTTCACACATGAAGGATCAGACGTGAAACAGAATTATAAATGGTGGTGGTTTAAAATAAAAATTAAAAAAAAAAAATCACAAATGCCTATACTCAAGGAGAAGCCTGCATACCTCAGATGCTTTTGATTATAAAAAGCTTTTAGCTTTTAGACAAAAAGGTTTTAGCTCCTCAATAGGAAAAGTGAGGAAGACAGATTTGTTGCATGACTACTTCAGATTGTTAAATCCAAACTCTGAGCTTATCTTTATGATACTCCATGATGTGGAATCAACATATCGGCAAGAGCAAGAGTTCAACAGCCTTACACCTGAGACCCAGTAACAAATAAAACCACATAGCAGATATGAAAAAAACACCAAAGTTTCCACAAGCACTGGCTCAGGCTTAATTCAAATGCCAAGCAGCACCAAATGCAGACCACATAATGGTGGTCTGGAAGCACACAAGACACACATGATTACGTTTAACTACCTGTCCATCCTATCTTTTCACATAAGAGTATGTGAAAATAGATGGCTACTTTCATTCATTCACTTCTGGAAATTCACATATAGCTCATGAACAGTGCTCATAAGAGCAGGCAGCTTAAAGCTCTTCCCTACTCCATCATGCTTTCGGATGCCAGCAGCCCCTGCCAGCCCAGGGCTAGGGACAAGGCTCTAGAAAGGCCCTACCTTCTGTTCCCTTCGGTGTGCAGGCAGGACAGGGTCACCCCGACACACGAGCCGGGGCAGGAGGGGCATTCCCCAGGCCAGGAGCGCTGCAGCGGCCAAGCAGCTCCAGGGGACGGGAGAGGAGCTGCTAGCACCGAGGCTGGCACCGGGCTTGGGAAGACCCCAGGAGAGGGCGGCCCCCTGGCTCCGCGCCAGGAGGCGCTGCTGGGGCAGGCACCGCCGGGGGCCTGGACTCGGGGCTCCCGCGCCGCCGCTCACCGTTGTGGTCGTAGACGCTGACGTAGGAGATGCCGACGGCCATGCACCACACCACCAGGCTGGCCATGTCGGCGTAGCTCGGCTCCTCCTCGGTCACCACCAGCCCCACGTGCACCGGCAGCTTCCCCAGGGCGCGCCCGTCCGCGCGCCACCGCTGCCGCCCGCGCGCCGCCGCCGCGCGCCCGGGCGCGTGCCGCCGCTGCCGCCGCCAGGCCGCGCGCACCTCGCGGAGGCCGAGCGCGCGGGCGGCAGGCGCGAGGAGCGCGCAGGAGGCGGCGGCGGCGGCGGCTGCGCGGCCGCGGAGGCACGCGAGCAGCGCGCGCTGCAGGCAGAGCAGGGCGCGCACCAGCGCGTGCAGCGCGCGCCACGCCAGCCCGCCCGCCCCGCTCATGGGACCGACCGACAGGAACGCGCGGAAAGTGCCTCAGCCGCGGCGCGCCGCCCGCCTCGCCGCCGCCATCCCCTCACAGAGCCCGCGTTCCCCGCCCGGCAACCACCCGCGCCGCCATCTTCCGGCCGCCCCGCCTGCTCTTTCACCTCTCGACCCGCCACACGCGAAGCGCCCGTTGGCCGCCGGGCGCTAACGTCATTTCCGCCCGCGGAGCGTGAATTACGTGGCCGCGAGGGAGGGAAGGGGCGGGGCCAGGGGTGGAGGCGGGTCCGGGAACGGCCCGGGGCCGGGCGGGGCGGCCCAGGGAGGGGGCGGGGCGGCCCAGGGAGGGGGCGGGGCGGCCCAGGGAGGGGGCGGGGCCGCCCAGGGAGGGGGCGGGGCCGCCCAGGGAGGGGGCGGGGCCGCCCAGGGAGGGGGCGGGGCCGCCCAGGGAGGGGGCGGGGCCGCCCAGGGAGGGGGCGGGCCGGGGCAGGGCCGCGCCTCCTGAGGGGCGCTCCAGTGGCGGCCCCGCGGGTAGCGGGTCGGGGGTAGAGAGAATGGCGGTGTGTGGGCGGCGGGCGTGGGTTCGCGCTGACTTCTGCTCGGCCCTTGACCATTTCTCGGGCTGGGCCGCAGCGCTGTCCAATCTCCTGGCTGCTCCAGGGGCCCGTTCCTCTCTCCGAACACAGCCTTGGTCTTCCTGGCGCCCGCAGCGCCGGCGTGTGAAGCGAGGGCGGGGAGCACATCCGAACGCCGGAGGAGCGGCCGCGTCTCATGGGTGTCTTTACTGAACAGCACGTTTCAGCGTCAGAGCGTCCTGGGAATGCTCACTGGGTGATTCTGCAGCACGGGCGTGGGAAACGGGGGGCGGCGCAGCCCCCGAACCTCGGGGAGTGTGCCCCTGCAGCGGCCGGGACCCACGTTTTGCACTCTCCCGCAAAACCTGCAGTTCCCGGGATTTTGCTGCCTCACTAGGAGGTACCTAGTGAGGTAACAAACTACCTTGTCTTGTGACGGCCCAAAGGTCCGAAGATGGAAACGCCGCTGCAGGCGAAAGATAGAGCAAGCTAACAAGCCAGCCGGGTGCTCTCAGGCACATAGGTGGGCTGAAATGACGCAGTGAGATATTTAAAGCACTCTATTGAAAGAATCTGCCAATGTAAAATTAAATGAAAAATTGTGTATCAGGAAAATATTTTTCTTGCTCAGAAAATAGCTACTTCCCAGTCTTTTAATACAGACCAGCATTAGCCAGCAAAATGACACAGTCAAACCACAAGAAAGGCTTGTGCTATTCCATAAATATCTGAACGCTTAGCTACCAAAAATGTGGGTGACTGACCGTATAATCATAGAATCATTGACGTTGGAAAAGGCCTCTAAAATCATCAACTCCAACTGTTAACCCAGCACTGCCAAGTTCACCACTAAACTATATCCTTAAGTGCCACATCCATGTCTTTTGAGCACTTTCAGGGGTGGTGATTCCACGACTTCCCTGGGAAGTTGTTCCAATGCTTGACAATGCCTTCCATGCAGAAATTTCTCCTAATATCCAATTTAAACCTGCCCATGGACTGCTTGAGGCCATTTCCTCTGGTCCTGTCACTTGTTTCCCTGGGAAAAGTAACCAACCCCAACCTTCTTCAACCTTACTTCAAGTATTTGTAGAAGATAAGGTCCTCCCTGAGCCTCCTCTAGGCTAAGCTGCCCCAGCTCCCTCAGCTGCTCCTCATATGACTTACTCTCTAGACCCTTCACCAGCTTTGTTGCCCTTGTCTGGACCAGCTCCAACACCTCAACATCTTTTGTGTAGTGAGGGGCCCAGAACTGGACAGAGGACTCAATGTGCGGCCTCACCAGTGCCAACAACAGGGGAAGAATCACTGCCCTGCTCCTGCTGGCCACACTATTTTGAACATAAGCCTGGATGCCATTGGCCTTCTTGGCCACCTGGGCACACTACTGGCTCATATTTAGCCAGCTGTTGACTAGCACCCCCAGGTCCTTTCCCGCTGGTCAGTTTTCCAGCCACTCTTCCCCCAGCATGGTGGTGTTGTGATCCAAGGGCAGGACCTGGCACTTTGTCTTGTTCAATATCATACAGTCGGCCTTGACCCATTGGTCCAGCCTGTCCAGATCCCTCTGTAGAGCCTGATGGTATGTAAATGTAAAGAAAAATGAGCTTAGGTCTTTCTGTTCCAGTTGCATAGCTTAAGAAACCCAAGTATCAGTTGCATTTGCATAGGTAACATAAACAAATAGCTGTGCTCTAACACCTGACAAATCAGCCTCTGAGAAGGTGAGTGATTGCTCAGTTACTGAACGCCAAGAGAAGGTAAAAAATAATAGAAACTGTTTGCTTTGAAAAGTAATTTGCTGATGTAATTACTCCTCAGTTATCACCTGAAATCATGAACTGCCAGGAAACCCTTTAGGTTACTGTTTGTAAGTCACTTCTTTTAGTGGACTCAGTAATCGAGTTTTGTTTAATTTTCACACGCTTTGGGAACTGCTTGATAAAATTTGTGCATGCATCAGAGTTAATGCATATACCATTAAGTAATTTCTTTTTGTGTGTGTGCAAAAGTCTGGAAAGTTCCTGCCAGTGAAGGGGGATACTTGCAGTGTGTATTTGCACATTAAATACACCTAACCCAAAAGCGTACACACAGCATCTTAAGCTATATTGTAACCAATTAGCTATTCAGATACCAAAATAAACTCTTGCAAAAATTCACCTCACTTGATCTTATCCTAATATTTGCCAGAGGTAGAGATCTATTTCCTGAGAATCTTTCTTCTTTTGTTTACAACAATTGAATAAGGTCAACTTTACCCCACAGTTTTCAGTCCTCACTATTAATAAACTTTGGAACTAATATTAAATCTTATTAACCAGGACACTGATTCTTTGTTTATTTCATTTGCTGTGATGAAGATTTTGTGCTTTGCCTGGAGCTCAACTAATTTTGTCTAATGTCATTTAAAATAGTCTCAAATAAATGAGGCAAATGTTACAGAAAAACTGAAATCAGTTTCTCAAAAGCAAGAATTTCTGAACAATCTCGAGAAATTTTTCACATCAGTGTAACTCTCTATCTGAAACTGCAAACCCTTGAGTTTAAATGTGTTGAATACCAGACTCCCAGTAATAGCATCTTGTGGTATTGCAAGATTTTATTTGTGGGGGTTTTATGCAATTATAAGAATTATAAGAATGTTCTACTATAAAAAGGTCCATACAGAGTTACAGGCTGCTTTTCTAAGAGATAGTATTTGTATTCTTACTTCCCTCAAACTACATAGTACTAATGGCATAGATAAACAAATAATTTTTTTTTACAATATGCAGTTCACAATGGGATCCTTACTACAGACCTTCTCTCACCAGTTATTACCTCTTATAGTACAAATAAAAGAGGAAAACTAATGACAGATGAGAAGGCTGCTTGCCAGTAGAGACACTGGTGGCAGTGGGCAGCTCTAGACAGCTTCAAGATTCAGTACAGATAAACCATGGGGTTAATCTAATTCATAATCATAGTAATCATCGTCCGTGTTTACTCCAATGCTGGAGGCTTCATTGGGTTTCATTTTCTTTCTATCCTCTTTATCTGTTTCTGTGGAAGATAGATTGCCTTCACACTGCTGCAGAATCTTTTTGGAAGACATCCAACTTTCTCCTCGGCTTTCTGCCGGCGCTGCACACTGCCCTCCCTGGACATCCGTTCCTTTGGCCACCAGCGCTCTTCTGGTTCTGAGAAGGTCACAGGTGCAGTTCCAAGGGTTTCCATCTAAATACAGATGACGAAGACGGGGTAAATACTCCAAGACTTTGCGATCCAAGGCAGATATCTTGTTATTCCGTAAATTTAAAACCTGAAGCTGTTTTAAGTCCTTCAGCTCTTGTTCTCCAACATCCTCTATGCCATTTCCTTTTAGATCCAATCTGGCAAGGGTGTCTGGAAGTCTGAATAAAAATAAAACAACACAAAGATGTTATGTTCGTAAGTGGTATTTGCTGATGGTTACTTTTCCAGGCACATCTGATGTACTAAAATAAAACTATCACTAAAAAATGCAATCTTCTGCAAAAAAAGATGGTCATGTTGAATTGGGAGTATTTGAGGGGGTTTATTTGTTTATTTATTTGTTTGTGGGTTTTGTTTGGTTTTATAAGTTATAAGTATACTGCCTGTGTACCCTTGAACTCTTTTCCCAAATTACTGCAGTTCTGACCTGCACTGACTGTGCTTGTGCAGCTGAACTAAACAGCAGCCTTGCTGTGCTATACTATGAAGAAAATTATGTTTGAGTGTCAAGCTTAAAAATACATTTCGTACTCTTCAATGCCATAAGCATGGCAATGACCAAATTATAGCACCATGAAAGATCAAAAGTTTAGAGAATCATGGCAATGCTGCTCTTTCAAGTGCTCCTATATATGATTTGTTTAAAAAGCTCTTTTTATTCATAAAGAACTAGAATTTTTCTTCTGTTTTGTTCTCCTGCTCTCATAAGACTCAAACATTAATCATCACAGCAGTAGTCCATCTGATGACATCCTGTTAATAAATCTGCAACAGGGAAAATACAAGTGCTTCTTGATGGTCTTTTTAAATTGTACTTCGCAGAATTAGAACTGGTTATATTTAAAAGAAAAAAAAAAGCTGATAATCTCTGGACAAGATACTAGACAGGTTAGTATAATTCTTATTTTCATACATATTACAATTTTTTATGATAAGACTATTATTTCAGAACTCTTGCTCATTTATGACCTAATTTTCTTCTGCTATAGTTAGTGACAAGTGCTTAACAAAAAAGCCACTTAATTGGTATGGAATATCTTTAATACAATTTATTTGAAAGTATCTTAAAAATCACTTTCGTATGGTAGTATGCAAGGTGATGAAATTAAAAGTCATAGTTAGAGATTTTAAGGAAACTTATTGACTGAAACTCTCAGGGAAATTATAAATAATACTACCAAGACCTATTTATAATAGAAACAGCAGTATACCACAACTGGTATAGATTCATGTGATAGTTTCTCTCAATGTAATAATATGAAATACCTTTGAAAATGACTAAGAGGGTAATTGTGGCCCTCACCAACTGTTTTTTGTGAAGCTGAGTTTGACCTCTTAAGCTGAAAAATGGTTCCCAAATTTATGAAAATCTGACACGTTCAGTGGTACTATTTCAAGAGTAGTGCAGATCTGTATTTTGCGATATTTCCAGTGGAGATGAGAATTTCACGTGTCGATACGGTGATTCACTCCACAAAATTTGATCTTACCAAATGCTTGTGCCTGCAATAAATCTGTTTTGAAACCTAACCACAGGCAATGACTATATTTGCTCAATATGACACTATAATGTCAGAAGGGTACTCTGGGGCACCCAGAGTGCCACTAATGTCAAGGGCAGTGGGAAATCACTCAAGATGTTTATCCAGACTGATTGCAGTCCAAAGCCTGACCAGCAAGTCCTTAAGCCTGTTAAGAGTCCTGTTGTACTAATGTTAGACTTAGGCTTTGTGGCCATATTATTTGACTTGAGGTTATGTAGATCTTGAGAAAATAATGTCACTGGAGTACATGATGACTGACCCTGCTGCTAGAAGATGAGCTGTGCTCACTCAGGAGCTGACTGTGGCAGCCACCTTGTGCTACTACCACTTTAGGGCACATCATCAGACTCTTCCCCACACTTGCACCACTCCCTGCAAGATTTTAGAAAGTACAGACTCTTCTCTAAAAGTCCTGAAAATACTTGGACTTAATGGATTATTTTCTTCTCAGAAAAGAAACAAAAGAAGTTTTCCTTGTCCTCATTCCTGCCAAAAAAAAAATTGCTAGGATCTATTCACTTTAGCATATTATCCATATTTTTTAACCTTTTACAGTGGTGACAATTCTCAGATAGCTGTCAAAAGTAATACTTCTATTTCTGTATATCCATTCGTACCTGGTCATCATCAGACAAATAAATTAAGTACATAAATTTTACATCTTGTAATTTTTTCCCCTCTTATGTGTTTACAGCCCTCCCTGGAAATCTGTATTCATTGTTGAACTGAAAATAAAAGCCTCTGATATCTCCTTAAAAGTTGTACTGTTTAAAGACTAATAGAGAACTCCTTCCTGTTAATTCTCTTCACTGCGAAGGTTGTAAAGTAAGATGGATTAGACAATCCTAAAGTAACTAGAAAGCATTAAACATTTCTGTCAAGCTAGGTCAAATCAAATATTTATACACCACTAAATCACTTTCTGATTATAAAGCTGCTGCCAAATAGATTCAAATGCTAAAGGACCTTATGCTAAACGAATTGAAATTTTACTGCATTATTTATTTGGGCTAGTTAAACCTGTCCACAAGCCATAAAAATAAAGTTTTACAGTGCAGTTTTGTTAAAGACATTGATGTTAATGGAATTACTTTGCTATTTTTATGCCATCTTATTGCACAGCTTTTTGTAATAATAAAATTGCCACTTTATATCAGAGCAACCTCCATTTGGCTTCATATGCTGTCTCTAATAATGGCCACGACCACACTTAGATGAATGTGAGACATCCTCTAAGCAGGGCATTAATGAACACAGTGTGCCCAAGGGATGTTTCTTCTATGCTGTTTTGACTGGAATTTTGCTTATAGCCTTAAGCTGGAGACTATATATGCATTCCAAATACCTCATAATGTGTGAATTTAATGAAGTTAGGAATGCTATTATCACTGAAAGAGTACATTCTTTTTGACCAGACTCAGTTCCTGAAATCTTAATATTTTAACAATAATAAACTCAGCATGGATTGGTGGAAACATCAGCTTTAAAATTGCTCTAGTTCCCTTTTTATCAAATGCTCTATTAATTTTCTTTTGTAGGGAAGATAAATCTAAGTAACAGTACAACTTCTGCTGCATTCTCCTAGCAGGTTCATCTTATTCATGTGCTAATTAAACAAAGTGGTCTCACTGGCAGGAAGAGATGTGAAATGAGCAGATTCACTGGGGACCACAGATGTAATGAAAACAGCTCTACTTCTATTCTAAGACTGCTAACAGGAGTGCTAATTAGTGCTAGTTATGGCAGTTGGTTTATGCTATGGATAGACTTCTACCATGACTGGGGCTGAATACAAATTTTTGGCTTTTATTCTCATAATGCAAGGAAGGAGAGATGACACCTTGGAACCAGCTGCACTCAGATTCACTTGCCTCAGCGGAATAGAAATGAGGAGATTCTGTTCCAGCGCCAGATTTGAAAGCTGTGCACACTGTTGAAGAGCTCCCGCCTCAAACATGCTCATAGCGTTGTTGTCGAGAAACAGGTGCTTGAGGTCTTGTAGTCCTTGGAAGTCCTGGGCTGTCACCTTTTGAATCAGGTTGTTGCTGCAGTCGAGTTTCTGCAGTCTGCCAGGCAGCCTGAATGGCATAGTGTGGAGCTGGTTCTTAGAGAGCTCCAATGTTGTTAAGTTAGGAAGAAGCTGGGCACCATCTATTGATGTTAGCCGATTTTCTGACAGGAAGAACTCAGACAAGTTTTCTAGATGTTTCATGTCTCGAAGTCTCACCATTTTAAGTCGGTTTTTCTCTAAGTTCAGTGACAGCAGGGATCTAGGTAGGTCAAGAGGCACTTTTGTCAGAAAGTTTCCACTTAAACTGAGAAACTGTAGATTTTGAAAAGATGCAAAGAAGTTGGTTGGGAATGAATTGAGTTTGTTATCAGCCATGCTTAGATACTTCAGCCTAGGAAGCTTAAATGGTGCAGACACGGATTCCATGTTGTTGCCATCCAGGATCAGACTTTGTAAATTGCAAAGGGAAGAAAATGCACTTGGAGGTAGAGTTGCAATCAAGTTGTTCCGAATATCGAGCACCCTTAGTTTCATCAAACCTGCAAAATCAGTCGCATGCAGAGTGTTGATGGAGTTATCAGCGAGTTTTAAAATTTCAAGGCCAGATGGGAGAAAGGTGGGTATTTGCTTTAGCTGATTTTTGCAGAGTTCCAGGGACTTCAAGGAGTTCAGAGCTTTGAAAGTGTTGTTTTCTATTGATTCTGTGCCACTGCATGACAGGACCAGCTCTTCAAGGACAGACATTCTCCTGAAGTCAGTAAACTTAAAGAGAAAAAAAAAATAAATTAATGTGATAGTACACCATCTATTTATAGATATCCTCACTGGTTACTTCTTCTAGATGCTCTGACAATTGCTAGTATATATGGAAAAGCTATATATTTAGAATGAGAAACAGATAAGTGGTAACTATAGAGGTGTTAACTAACTATAGGTGCTTGCGGTTTGTCACATTTCTAGAATTTTGTTGTTTAAGTCTATACTGTGTCTGGTTTTGAGCAAACACATCTTTTATTTCTGCCTGGTGGATTGTCTATATAAAATAGAGAGCTAATACAACCAGTGACAGAAATCTTTGCAGAGAGTAGATGGTTGTTAATATTCACCGTGCTCAATGGAGCTTGCTGAAGCAATTTTGAGTTTATCATACAGCCATTGCCGTATATCAACAGTACTGTCATTGCAGCTTGTATTCCCCAGAGGAAGTATACATGGATATCTTTACCTCTTGCTGCTATAAGGTTTTGGCAGGAAACTAGAATCCAACACAAAGCATGTTCTACAGCATAACCTCCCAGGAATCTGAGTGCAGTACGAGGTGGGCAGTACAAGTCTTTTTGCAGTACAGGTTCTGGGTAGTAATTATTTTCTGTCATCCTGGTTGAATACATACTTGTGTATATGAAATCAGCTTATAAAGATGACTGTTAAAAGATGCCTTCCAGCTTCATTAATCCAACTCCTGCATGTTTTGGGTTTTATCTCTTTATCTTAGCTATGCAGTTTTATCTGCATTTAACTTCTGTTAAAATTAAAGCCCAAACAGCTCTGAAAGTGGAGTCAGATTTCATTTTTTTCTGGTGCCCTTAGTTTATCCTTCTGATTAATTTTATTCTGTCTTGTAAAGTAATTTCTGAGCACTGCAAGATTGGATGCAGTAAGGGAAAAAGTATAGATATGGAACCTCTATTGATGCAGGTTTCTCCATCAATTACATTTAAATTCAATAAGGAAATGTACTCCATTAAAAACCTTATATTTTCAACAGCAATTAAAGTTGTCAGAATTGTATTTTTTCTTCTATAATGCAGTTTTGTGTTTTTTGTATATGTAGCTGTATATCAAAATCAGAATTGCATGTCCAGTTTTGGTCATGATTAGGGGGCTAATCTTGTAAAACTTCACAATGAGAAGTCCCATAGGAATAAACTGCATTGCTCAAGAGTACAAAAACATAGTCATATGTAATTATAAAACCATCTTAAGGAAATTGAAACAATTGTGAACCTTGACAATTCAACACATTTTCTCCTATTAATTCAAAAGCAGTATTTGTCTGCTTTTCCTCAGTTGATTTCTATAAGTCTCTAAGAGGCTTAATTTTCATCTTATTAAGTGACAGAGAGCTACGTGAAGTTCAATGTACAGACATTCACTCTGTAATGATGTTAGACTTCTTAATGTGTATTATTATAATTTCTATTTTCCACCTATTTGGCATGCTTTGCTAAGCTTTGTGACCATGCTGGTTCTAGACTTAAACATTTATCCATGCTGTTACAAACCACCAGTCTTTCTAATACGAATCAAGACATATTTGAAAGACTATCAGCTCTTTTTTTTGCTAGAAAGCGGTGTTTTCTTCTCTAACTGAATGGTCTATGAAGTGATACTAGTATAGTTTTACATTTTAAAATGTTGATCTCCTGAAAATGGATCTAATATACTATTATTTTAATAGAAACATTTTAATCAATTTGTAATTTTTAATGACTTTTTTTTCTTTTAGGATTGCTATGAACTGGGATCTGTTATAAACAGTTTTTTAAAACAGTCCTCTGTCATGGAGGCAAGATAGACAATTTTCTTTTAGCAGATAAAACACCACTTATTAACACAGTTAGAAATAAATTAAATCTTAAAGTTATACCTGACACTTGCAGCTCCAGAGGGGGAAAAGAACTTCCATTTCACTCATTAGGGAAATGATTCTAATGACATAAAACCTTTCAGTTTACAGGTTAAAAAATTACTCTGAAAGTCAATGTTTATTCGACCATATATATAAAACAAGTCACCATTTGGCTCCTAGTTGTAAATTACTATTTTTTTGAGTTTCATAGAAAATATGAGTGTGACAGCATGAACTACTGCTTGGAGATTGCAAGATAATGAAAACACTACAGGAATATATTTACACATTCTTAAAGAGTAAGTAAAAATAAAAAAAACAGATCTGTCAGCATTTCACCAGTTTTTAGAACATGGAATAAGATTCTCTCCTCACTTGAAAGGCACTACCATCTGGGAAGCCCAACTTTCAGATACAGTGCACTACAGAAAGTACTTTTGCTGAGTTTTCCTACCTGGAGTTGTTTAATTTTGCTGTGGCTGATGTAGAGTCTCCTGGTGGTAAAAGGAATCTCTCTGGGTATCTCAGTAGCTCTGTAGCATTGCACTGACTGGGCAGGGTCACAGCTGCATCTTCTTGGGCAAGTGGTACTTAGACCACTGTGAAAAGAAAAGAAGACGACTAAAAGATATGATAAATACATCTTCCAAAACAGAAACTCTGACATTGTCTCAGCAACAGGCAGCTTGAATTAAGCACCAAAGCCCTTTTATACCATGAAATCTGATAAAAGGATATTATGACTGTGTATTTTATCCCAGTGAAAAAACAGCAAAAACAATACCGTAATTTGCCTGGGTTAAAATGTTGGCAGGCATTACAAAGACTGAGAAACTTAAACAGTGATAAGGTGCCTTTACATTTGTAGGTATGCGAAATTAGTGTTATTTATTACCTGACATCTAATCTGCAAACATCCATATTATCTCCAGTTTCCTAGTTTTGTTAAATGTGACACCACAGAATTAGTGGAGAAAAGATAAAGAGCTGTTTTATACTGGGGCTGTAAAACCTTTGTCTCTTCTGTGACCCAGTATTAGAAACAGAAAAAACACAACTACAGCCAACACCAAAGCTTTTTCGCTCTTCTTCTTGCATTATGCAGATCACACACACACACTCCCCTAGACTCCCCAAACTCAGGCAGCTATTATTTTAAAGTGAAAATGTTCTATTCACTTTACGAATATCTGTGGTACAGCTGAGTGCTGCTGGTTGGACAAAAAACTAAGTCACCTGTATTTGGGAAATTCCCATAGATCATAATTTAATTATTCTTATATTTGAAAATTATAAATGTGAAATGCTTGAAAGCGTTTAGTATAAATCAAGTGACAGATATCAATAAGACCTATTTATCCCATGACAGATGGAGAGCACCAAAGTTCCCCTCAGAGTTTTCTTTCTACTTACTGGTGTTTCTTTACATATCTGCTAGCTGTGCCAGCTGGAAATGTAAAGTTTCGAAAGGCATACAGTTTGAGTTGTGATTATTTTCCTTTGCACTGAGCAATTTACAATGTACAAACTTGTGTCTTTGCAAACCTTTGTATCTTAGTGATCTGCTTTGCACTGTTACCTGCTTCCTTCCATCCTCTCAATCATATCTTCAGGAGTAGCTAATCCTATTCCTTAAATGCAGAACTAGGCCACTTATTTTTCCGAGCTGAAGATAATGTCAATTTGATTTGACAAATGGATAACAGAAGTGGGGACAGTCCTCGATGGGAATGCCTATTGGATGCAGCTGGGCTTACACTGGACACTTCCATATGCTTTCCTGGACACACTTTTGTCTTCCTAATCCTTTATACTGCGAGTACAGAACTGCAACCCAGCATCTGCTAAACCAAAGAGCAAGAGCAGAAACCTTTTCCAAAAGCAACCTGTCAAACTGGCATGTTTAACAAACTATGCAGAAAAATCCTGCCTGACTTATGCCATAGTGAGCACATGAGCAAAAATGAGTGGATGGAGAATTAGCAATTGTGCATTAAAACAAATATTTTAATGTGTCTCGATCTAGAGTTTGGTACCTGGCTTGTGGTTTTGCCTTTTTTTTTTAGCCCTTAGAAGAGTCAAAGTGCTCTAACAAAACTGTAAATCCCTCCTGCATCCTGACAGCTACTTATGTATTTCTTTGATCCCATCTTTCCATTGGCATGGGTTTAAACGCTGATGTCACCTAGACAGTAGTGCTCAGTATCCTCTGTAGGGATTTGTCTTCCTCAAAAATGTTGTCAGAAAACAATTCCTTTTTGCTCAAGCAGAGTCAAAAGGAATGAAGATCCAACCATATGGTTTGCAGTTTACAGCTCTAGAGTAACAACATGGTCAGTCTGCAAATCTCTTTAAGTAAGAATCATAGATTGCATCCTTCCCTATTTTGTAAATTTTAAGTCAGTCAGCTAATGTCAGAACTCATAGCTCTAGTTACAAAGTAATGCCACAGTAAGCTGTAATATTTTTGGCTCTTGGCCGAAAGTTTTGAGTAATATAATCCTTGGTCTTTACAAACTAATGAAAGGATACTTTATCGATTTAATAGTTTTTTTCCATTATATTAACAACAATGATGTAATCAATAATGATTAAATTTGATGATTAAGTTTGAATGATTAAATGATTACAGAAATTATGTATCCATTGATTTCTGATATATGTGTGCTTTTGGCAGCTAGGTACACCTGCCTGTAAAACCTGCAGGTGGATCCCTTGTAATGTGCAGGACTTGTAATGTGCACAGACTGCACAAGGGAAGATGCAGCCTTATCACAAAAGACATGGAGAAGCTGAGCTCCTGCAGCTGGCATGTTGCTTGCCTATGGAAAGGAAGAAGTGCAGGAAAAGACCAGCTTAGGGCCTGCATAGGGCATGGGTAGGAGCTTGGTCCCTGAGGGATATCACAAGCAGAAGGAGTTTGGCAACTAGAAGCTGCTAAGTGATGGCGTATGCTCTAAAGAATCCTTGGCGTATTTAGCTGCCATATGCTATCAAGTGCCTGCCACTGAGTATGTGTGAATTTATAATTATTTTTTACAGAAGGTTTTTAACTTGGATTTGGACCAGTTTTTCATAGGGACAACAAATGGCATTTGTCTCCAATCAAGCATTTCTCTCCAGAGTGGATCAGGATACTAAAGGAAACAATCATAACATTTTTTTAAAAAAACATGATGCTTCCCTTAATCATCTATTGGAATAACCTGAAGTGCTTTATAGAAATGTTTCTTAAACAAAGAGCCTCAGAGGGTTACACTGAATCAAAAATGTCAACCTATGAATTTAGGCAAATTAATGGGACCTAATTAATATAAAGCTTAAAAATGTATCAAAAGTGATTTTGTGTTTTAATCCTACAAAGTAGAGTTTCACAAAAACAACCAGAGACCTGTCTGAAAAAAATTAAGTATTAATCTTCTTCTTACACCAAGAATTTTGCAGAAATATTTTTTATCCATTTTCATAGTATGTGGAGAAGGCACATTCTAACTCCAGGCAAGGTCATCTTCATACACTGGAAACAGCTGCCAGATGAGTTAAAGCAGATTTTTTTTCTACACAGTAAGGTAGGTTTCCTTTTCTTCCTCCATGCTGGCTACACGAGGAGGTGAAATTGATAACCCCTCAGGAATTTCTTGCGTTTCACTTGTCTGTGGCATGTTTGCATTCCAGAGGAACTAGCACTGTGAAACCTGCTGAAAGGAATGAAACTTTGTTGAACAGAAATTCACATATTAAGGAGTTTTAGTCATTGCCAGTTTTATGATAGAGCTGAGGGATGCTAGCCCAGATCAGGTGGGACATGTCTGGGGCAGGCACCCCACAAACAACAAATAAGCAGAGGTCAGTTTAAATAATTTCATACCCTAATGCCACTAATGATGCTGTAACTGGCCTTCAAAGTATTGTAGCTAATGGCATCCACTTGATGGAGGACTGTTCTTCATTTCTTCCATGAAATCAGAGATTAGGATGTGGTGACAGCCTTTAGGGTGTGTGACAGTTTTCTAGTAATGACATTCCAGGTAAGTCTGAAAAAGGAATGAAGAGGGGGAAATAAAGAAGGCATATCTGATGGCTGAGTCCATTCTCAGCCTAGAGTACAAACATACAGGTCTTTTGTATATGAGCAGTTATGTAAGATCTGTAGTGAACTTATGAGACCATGCCTCGTACAGTACCACCTAAAAGTAACACGTCAGGGAAGGGTCATCCAATCAAAAAGGGAACCATGAAACCAAGGGAACTTTTTCAGAGTCCTGTAGTTCTGGCCCTTCCATTTCCTTTGGATATCTTTAGGCTTTAAGAGCAGCCTGCTAGTAACTGTGCATCCAACAAAAACAGAATGGAGCTTAAAGATTATTTACTGTTCAAACTGCAAGGCACAATTTCAATAAGACAAAGACTCTGAAACAGCAGTTTTCTAAATTATACACTGGGATCATGCACAGAAAGAGGGTTTCTTTCTTGCATGCTATAAAAGCTGAACATTTTTTGCATGTGTTTTATTAATTTTTTAAAATAAAACAAAAGTTCAGAGCAAAAATAATTAAGCATAAATGTATACATAGAAATAAGCATGAGAATAAGATCAGAATAGCACTGTGAAAAAGAAAAGCTGGCCTGAAGAAGTGACTTGTGGAAGTTGTGTTGTGTAAAAAGAGACCAATATAGAGTGAAGGTTCAAAACAGTTGTCAGTAAACTGTTGCACCTATGGGCTCACCTATAGACTGTAAAATGCAGCCAACTATGAACTCTCTAGGCCTGCAAGGCAGGAATCGCCTAAAATGTAAAAACTAAAAAGTCTGGAGTTTGTTAACAGAAATGTTCTGTAATGACGACTGAAAATGTATGCCCCTTTAGGTATCAATGCAGGTGGATGACTTCCTCCTCTCCTTCAGCAAGGAGTGTGCTTCAGAAAGATGCTTTCTAATCATCTAGTCTAACTCCTTTTTTAGCAAGAAAATCTTGCTTTATCATCTCTATTTTCTCTGATACTTTGATCCTGCAAGATATTACATGTTTTCACTCCATTTCCCCTTTGGTGCCCCTGCTTGTGACTGCACAGCCACCCATGCAATCAAACCACTCAAGATGCTTCAGCATTAACCACACAGGAGATGGCCTTGACATGTGCAGGCACTGCAGCCCAGCACACACAGCTGGGCAGCTGCAATTACAGGGGTTTCCGGGGGAACTGACCCTCATGTGCAAACATAAGTGTTTATATTGTAAATTCTTTGTGCAAGGGCTGGGTCTAACCAAAGGTTTATAGAGTATCTCACAGTCTAGGCATGGACACTAGATACAAAATCTACAGCAGTGGAGATGTCAATCCAAGCAATTTATTTTTTCCTTTTGATTTGGGTATTACTTTGGGGCTTTTTTGGTATGAAAATGTGTCCTCCTCATGCTTAAGGTCATTTACTCTTTAAGCTCAAAGTAAGATTTCAGATAATTAATTAGGTACTCCAGTAATCAGTCAAAGTATGCAGGTTTAAATTTATGAAGGACTGTTTGTACTCAAATGTACTTAATAACAGTATAATGCAGATACCTCACATGCTCTATAGCCTGTGTAAAATAATTGAAATTATGTACATAAATTATACATGAAGAAATGATCTGGTGATTAGCTTCAACAGAACTACATCATAAATAAGGTCAAAGAAACAAATCACAAAACTTTCAGTGAAGTCCTTTTGACATTAAGGGCATTCAGCAAATTTAAATTCTTCTTGACATATAACTTCCTCCAACTATTGTTAGAAATGTCCCTTGTAGAAATGATTCTTACTGCTAGACTGGTTGACTCAGACCACTGCTGCTCTTTAAATGTTCTTCAATTATTTTATTGATGTTATCAGGGTGTAGTATGCTACAGTTTACTCTAAATCGATTGAATTCTAATTGAAGGCCAAACTTACTAACCTTTCTTAGGTTCAATTCCATAATTACTGCACAGCTTGCTTACAGAACAGAGTTACAGTTGCTCTGGGGGCTTTTGGTAGACATTTCAAGGATAATTGGAATTTATCAGAATTTTCTAGAGGATCTCCAAGTATAGTTTTGAGATAATTCAGTTATTCCTGTGTTTACCCTAATATCAGAGACACTTGCTTTAAATTTCAACCCCTCTTTTACACAGTATTTCTGGAGAGGAATATAAATAGTAGCTAATGATAGCTACATTTATTAAGATTCAGTGTCAAAACTGCTGATTTCCTTAACAACATCTAGTATTCCTTCTCATTTATACATAGTCCAGCAAGTACTAGACCGATATTACACTGCAGGTAAGCTTCTAAAAGGATTCCATTTGAGAAGCTAATCTTTGAGTAGAATACGGAGAGACAAAACCTTGTTTGAGTGGTGAAATGTAAGGACATGAAAAACAAAGGTAGCACTGCTAAGGGATGAAAGAATTAAAATTAATGACCACAAAACTCTGATACCATTGTTGATAAAAACAATTTAAAATAGAGCAGGACCAACCTGTGAGCTAAAGGAAAAGGACACTGAAAAACTGACAATAAGCGATTATTTAAAAAGAAGCAGTCATACATAAATTACATTACGTCTAAGTTTTTAAAGGCAGTATTTGCTATAGATATGTTACATAGTAACTATGGGAAACTTCTTTCTCAAGATAAGTAGATACTGTTCAAATGCACAATAGAGGTATATTAGCAGAAAATGCTAATATTTGGCTAAGGGATAGCTTACTGTTCCATTAAATAAAAAAAGGCAAAAAATGTAACATGATTCTATAGGTACTTCTCCAGTGAGATATCTACCAGAATCAAAGCCAAAGCTAACATAAAAACTGATAGTTTTGAAACAATTAATTTTCTTGTGTGGCTGAACTAATTTAAACAATAAAATTAGTTTAGCTTTTGATACAGCAAAAAATGTGATTTTCTATGGGACGCTGTTGTGCAAAAAAAAGACAGCTGTGAAGAGTGAACGCCAGGACGAAGGTCAGGCAAATGCTCTGTTCAGCTGGGCTCACTCCAAAGTCATTGTCATGGCTGGGCTTTGTGAACGAAGATTTGGGAAGGGCTCTACCCACGTTTGTTACAAGCGCGCTGGTGGCTAAAAAGGCCAATACGAGATAGACACGTCCGGTTGCAAAAGGCACAACAGAAAGACTCCTTAGGTGGTAAATTCTGCAAGGCACAATTCTTTCTGCGTTGTCTTTTCTCCTCAAGGGTGATCCTGCGTGTGTTCTCAAAGGCATCAGCAGCGTTATAGATGGTGTGTCTCCAGACCTCCTGATTGGAGGCCAGAGTAGACCAATTATGTTGATCAATATGGCCAAGGCTGAGTAGCTGCGCGACTTTAGACACGTACACCCTCTGCTCAGCTGCTGTTCTGAATACACCAATTTACTGAGCCAGGTTTTTTTCTGTAGATATACGTAAAGGTGTTTGTAGCTTTTGTTTCTGTCATGGATGGGTTTAGCAGTAAGGGAATCCCGCCCAGTTTGTTGCTACCTACCTTCAGTTGCAGTGCAGACAATTTGAATGGTGTGCTGGTTTTGCCTGGGGTCGTTCATTTTCTCCACAGTGGTTACTGTGGGGATGTGGTTTGGATTTGTGCTGAACACAGGGCTGATAATACAGAGATGTTTTTATTATTGCTGAGCAGGGTTTACACAGGGTCAAGGCCTTTTCTGCTTTTTGTACTGCCACACAGGCAAGGGAAGTTGGGAATGCACGCGAAGTTGGGAATGCACAGAAAGTTGGGAGGAGACACAGCCAGGACAGCTGACCCCAGCTGACCAAGGGATATTCCATACCATATAACATCATGCTCAGTATAGAAAGTGGGGGCAAGAAGGAGGAAGGGGGAGGTGCCCTTACTGCTATTCTGGTATCCTCCACTGCTGACTGGAGGGTCCCTGTGCTCTCTTTGTTGCGCTGGGAGAGTATTTTGTGGGACCATGTTGTAGGCAGGATTAGGGTCCTGATCTGCTTTACAGTGATTTTTTTCTTTTTTCTCTTTTGAGGTGGAATTACGACTTCAATGCAATAAAACAAAGCTGCACATGTTCTCCACAAGACCTGCTAATAAAGCTCCAGCTGAAATCAACATCAGAGTTGCAGTATTGCAGTATTTCGAAGGAGACGAGCTGAAGCCAAGGTGAACGTCTTGGAGAAAGCACCCGTGTAGGGGTAGCTTGTTCCCTGAAATTTGTTTCATTGTCAGAACCAGGATGAGCTAAAAAAAAAAAAAGCAAATACCTTTTATTTGGGTATAACTGCATTCATTGGTGCTTCTAGAGATGCAAAGGTGACAGGGGCAGTCCATTTAGGTTAGATATCAGGAAGAAATTCTTTACTGTGAGGCTGGTGAGACTGGAACAGGTTGCCCAGAGAAGTTGTGGATGCCCCATGCCTCTCAGTGTTCAAGGACAGGTTGGACAAGGCCTTGAGCAACCTGGTCTAGTGAGAGGTGTCCCTGCACATGGCAGGGGCTGTTAGGACTAGATGATTTTTAAGGTCCCTTCCAACCCTTAACATTCTATGGTTCTATGATTTTATGCAATACTTGCAAGTCTGCATCTTTTCTGAGCACAAGCAATTGATGTGTTGGTGCAAATCCTGCCGTATGGTTTGCACCTGCTCATCACATCAGTGAATACAGTGATGAAGACTTCTCTTTCCTCTTCTTCTCCTTCCTCTCTTCCTCCTCCCTTATATATAAAAATAACCATATATACATAAGAATGATCCAGCTTTCCAATTCAGTTTGGCTCTATTTTGAATTCTCTTGTCTGGGAAATCGATAAGTCATAAATAGATTTTATATCTATTAGCTCAAATAAAACCCTGGTCCGTACTGCAGAAATTTTTGCAATGGTAGCTCAGAAAATGAAAAAGCTTCTCCCAAAAATGCTGTCATTATTTTATCTAATGATGTCATCTCTGTCTGCCCCTCAACCCTCGCAACTGGTTTCCCTTTTGGTAGTGAGGGTTTGTTTCCTGTCAATATGGTCTGTTAGTCACCATCTGAAGTTTTCTCTGTTTCTGTGTGTTCCCTCTGATGCTTTAGATCTGAAGAGGTTGTGATATTGCTGTATCCTAGTGTCTCATTCAAGCAGTGGTGACTTGCAGTTTTAGCTGCCATCTGTCTGCTTCCTGTTGTGCACCTCTATACACAAATACCTCTGCACTTATGCTTCTCTTTATGTTACATTTATTCATCATTTCCTTCACGTATATACATTGTAAGCTGTTCGGGGCAAGGTCCACATTCTTATTCTTCACCATGTACAAACTTAGCATAGGTCTTCTATGGACTATATGTCAATACAAAAGTGGCTATAATTACAATTACACGCCCGCTGCCTGCGGGGGTCGGGCGCGGGCGCGGACGCTCCCGGGGGCCAGGCCGGGGACATGGGGACACAGGGACAGGAGGACAGGGGACAGACGGACACGAGTCGCTCCCGCCCCCGGCCCCTCCGCCCCTCCCGCCCCCGCTGGGCGGCACCGCAGCGCCCCCTGCCGGCGCGGCCGGGGCGCGATCGGGGGCTCGGCGCTCGGCAGGTGCTGCCTGCCACACCGCCAGGCGGCCGCCGCGCACGCGCGTGCCCGCGCTCCCTGCGTGGCTGCTCCGGGAGCAGCGCCGGGAGCGGGACCGGGAGCGGCGAGTCCTGAGGGGCGGGAGCGGCTGCGGCGGGGCAGTGCCGTGCGAAGGCAGGGGGCGGCAGCGGCAACGGTGGAATGTCAGCGGCGGGCGGTGGTCCCTGCGGTCCGGGCGCGGCCGGGCCGGCCCCGGGCGGCGGCGGCGTGTCCATGTTCCGCTGGCTGGAGGTGCTGGAGAAGGAGTTCGACAAGGCGTTCGTGGACGTGGACCTGCTGCTGGGCGAGATCGACCCCGACCAGGCCGACATCACGTACGAGGGGCGGCAGAAGATGACGAGCCTGAGCTCGTGTTTCGCGCAGCTCTGCCACAAGGCTCAGACCGTGTCCCAGATCAACCACAAGCTGGAGGTGAGCGGGATGCGGGGCCGGGGCGCATCCCCGGGGGTGCCCGGGGAGGGGACCGAGCCGTGCCCCAGGGCAGCGAGAGCCCGGCCGGGTTTCTTCCTGCCCCTTCCCTGCGAGCGACTGGAGAGGATGAACCAGGCCCCGTGCTTTAGGATTCGGGCCTGGCCGTGACGATCCTCCCTCTGGGTTTGGTTGTTCCAGCGCGGGCATGGAGCAGTGCGTGCCAAAGGAGTTCTCTTGGATGTGGAAAACAGGAGTCTTGAGCAACAGATGCTGCTAACTTGTCTGCTGTTGGCATTGAGTCCCTGGTGAGCCGAGATGAGAGGACGCAGTCTCAAGCTGTGCCAGGCAACGTTTGGGCTGGACATTAGGAAGAATTTCTTCGTGGGAAGGGCTGTTTAGACATTGGAATCGGCTGCCCGGGGAGATGGTGGAGTCACCATCCCTGGGGATGTTTAAGGAAAGACTGGACGTGGCACTTTGTTGCCATGGTCTAGTTGACAGAGTGGTGTTTGGTCATAGCTTGGACTCAATCTAGAGGTCCTAGTGGATTCTGTGAATTTGGGAAGCCTTTTTTAAAAAGGGGACAAAGACAAGATCGAGGTGCTTAAAGCTTAGTCTCAGTAGTCAAAATGAGGACATTGTTCCTCCTTACAAGTAAAGAAAACATAAAAATGGACTGGGGATGGACTTTGACAGGTCCTCTTGTCCCTTCACACTACAAAGCAGATCAAACAGCTCTCTGCCAAGCTTAGTGACTGAAGATATTAGCAGAGGTCACACGTTCTGTCAGAAGAATAGTAACTGTCCTTCCTGTTGGAAAGTTTTCTTCCTGCCTGATCCAGAGTTTCAGTCGGGGTGGGAAGAAAGAAGCACCAGACAGAGCCAAGCTGTCTGGTGCTGATGCTGCTGAGAGGCAGGGTCCTTTGGCTTGTGCAAGAACTGGAGTGCTCTGGAAGGAGATTCTTGGAAACTTTGTGGTCATTTTATATCTGTCCAATCTAATCATCTTTGGTTTAGTAAGTGTTGTCGTTTGTCTCGACCTTAACAGGCAGGAATATGAACTGCCTGCTTGTCTTTCAGTAACATATTAGAAGACTGTTGATGTTTCTTCCTCAGTTACCTTTTCCCTGGGCTAAAGCCCTCTAGTTTCTTCAGTATCTGTTGGAGGCCATACTTTTTAAAGCTTTATTTATTGTTCTACTAGCTTGTAAGTATATAGGAGTAAGGGGGGAAATTCTGAGAAACCATGAAGATACGTGCTTTGTAAGAGCTTCAATAGACAGAATTCCATTCTTTCATTTTTTTGTGTCACACGTATTATAATAAAGGAATTCTAGAGTCTTCAAGCAGTCTTCTGAAGGGATGCCTTTCAGTAGGAAGTAAAGTAAGTAGATTGGCTTTGATTTTACTCAGGTTTCTTCCTGGTATGAAGACATTGTAATGGGAAAGAGGTTTAGAATATTTCAGAGTAGAGCAAAGAATTGGTTAAACTAGGATTTTTTTTAATCACATTCTTTATTTCAGCAGAATGCTTACTGTGGTGATGTTTATGTTCTTTGTCTTTATGTTGCATATATATACACTATCAACCTATACTGTAGGCTTAATTGTATAAGTGTAGTAAAATAAGATTTGTGAGTAGATAGATAATCAGTGTTTATTGCATATTATGCGGGGATGGCGGGTTTTGTGTACAGACCTGTAAACCAGGTGAGTTTTCAGGATATTTTAAGAGAATGGATTGGTGCTTGGTGCTTGGTAAATATTTCTTTGAAAGGTTGTTTCAAGCTTAAATGTTTTTAAAAGAAATTATATAACTCAGATCCTGAAAGATTTTGTATCTTTAAGAAATTATCAGGGGCACCTAAGGAACTGAAGATCTATACCTAAATCGCATGAGTTGAAGAGCAAAGGAGCACAGTTGTTAATAATTAGCATAATTATTGTGTATATCTGTGTCTATGAGGTAACTGTTTGATAAAAATGATACTGCTGGTCTAGAGTGAATGCTTTTGAAGTGAATAAAAAGTCTTTTATTTTGTGGAATATTTTTATTACTAGGAGTAATATTAGGCCTTATACATATAAAGGAGGTTTTTTCTTTCAAGTAGACCTTTAGAAGATTTTAGTATTGCCTTGAAGGTTGCTAATTTTAGGACTTCATGTTTATTGAAGTCATAAACTTGAAATGAAAGCTGCCATTGAAAATCTCCAAAAGATGGAGCTGCTCTGTTTAAAGTGAGTGTCTTGTCTTTTCATGTGCACAGATGTCTAGTGGAAAGCCACAGTGTCCAACATGAAGGGTACAGTGACGTATTCTGAAAGAAATCACTAACGTTAATACTGGAGCTTAGGGTGTGATCAGTGTTTTGTTTTTTTTTTATAATGCAAGTTACTGTATTTAATGTAAGTTTTAAGATTGTGGTCATTTCTTAATAACCCACAAGTGTAGTTTTATACTACTTGTACTTTTTATACAAAGCTTTCATCACATTCGTAAAAATGTCATCACTGATGAGTTTACTTAGGTACAAACACTTATTCAAGCCAATAAGATCCATCTTCAGAAATACGCCTCTGTTTGAATTAAAATAATACTTTGACTGAAGCTAAGTTTGATTAAACTTACTCTTGCAGCTGCATTTGCCTGATCTTGTCTTACTGAATGACTGATACTATTTCATAAAGAAAAATAACAAAAAATTATGAATATTGTTCTATTGTTTGTGGATTCCATTTCCTTGACCAAAATTGTTGGGTCTTATTATAATATTACAGGCAAGAATAAAGAAATGCAGTTCAGGCTTTAATTTATCCACTTTATCAGCTTAATATGCATTCTCTGGTTCGTACAATTGGTTTTAAGAGGCACAGCTTAGTTTGGTGGATGGAAGCTCCTGCTGTAGGACTTTTCAAAAAAGTTTTTGCCATCTTGGTGTACACCTACTGCTAGAGAGTTGAATCCGGATAAAATACTGTATGAGGGATGTTCCTGAATAGTGAAAGATGTGTTCCAGGAACATGGTAGTTTCCAAAGAGGCAGCCATATGTTGGCAATTCAGGGGTAAGTTATTTTTAGCAGGAGCCTGAAGGTATGGCAGATGCACGGGGGATGTATGCAAATAAATTTACTGGTGCATTAGGTTGGTGAAAGTTCATAAACATACTACTGTGCTAATAACATTTGCAGTCTTAAATTAAACTAGTGGTGTGACAGGGAAGGAGGACTTGTTTTCATGATTTTGCTCCTGGTCACAGTAGGACAAAGTTGAATTAAGTAGCTTATCAAAGCTTAAAAAAGTGTTAGGCAATAGAAGCCACTGTCCTTTCTGAGATCAGCTTCACTATGAAAAAATAGCGAAGTGTATCTTGATGGAGGACAGTCAGGGCCTCAGGCTTTTAGAACAAAAGGAGATGACAGCTATTTTAAAGGAGATTTTTTGTGGTGCTCTGTCACTTGGAAAGCCGTATAAATCAGCAGATGCAGGCTGGGAGTCAGTGTGTGAGATTTCAGTAGGTATTTAATTGAGAAGCAGTTAACAGGCTTTTGGTTTTCCTGTTTGACTGTGACTTGACTATGGCGTTGTCTGAATGTCCATTTCCAAAAGTTCCGTGTAGTGCAGTACTGTAGAAATAAAGTTAGTAGGTCAATGTGCCAGTGAAGACTGAGCTTGACTTTAAATCTGGCACTTTGCCAATCTGATTCTGCAATTTTAAATGAACAAGCTAGAAAGGAATGTCTGATGGAGCACACCCTGTATCTTGGCAGTTGCGTTAAGACAATATGCATGCTGAAGTTAAAGAAAATATATATGTCTAAGAAGTTAATTGCCTGTGTACTTTTATGTCTGTGATTAACTTGGAATCAGCAGGTTTAGAGGAACATATTTCTATAAGCTGAATTCTTCTGTAAATAACTCCTTGCTGTTTCAGCTAAAGCATATGTAGAATAATGTAGGTAATATATATGTGTATATATATAAAAATTATATATAAACCCTCCCAATGGCAAACTGAAAAAGCTAGATGTAGGTGGCTTTGTGTGTGTGATGACTTTTCATACAGTGTGTGAGTCTGTCTTACAGGGCACACTGCAGAGCTGTAGTCCTGCTTTGTTGTTTGATAGTACTTCTTAAACCAAGGTAGGACCTTTCACCTTCTTCGGAAGGTCTGTTTGGATTTTTTTCACCCTCTCCCCTTTATCTTGCACTGAGAAACTCACTTGTTGAAGATCAAGATATTTCTTTGCTCCATATGAAATATGCATATAAAACTGGGAGCATAGTTGCAAGAACTTGTTTAATTTTTTTCACATTTCATTAATATTTCTAGTATTTAGGGAGGTGTTATTTTATTGATTGTACTTTTGACTCTTAGTACTTT
This sequence comes from Pseudopipra pipra, assembly GCF_036250125.1. Taxonomy (NCBI): domain Eukaryota; kingdom Metazoa; phylum Chordata; class Aves; order Passeriformes; family Pipridae; genus Pseudopipra; species Pseudopipra pipra. Next base: position 66,634,377 of record NC_087551.1, read on the forward strand.
TTCTCTTTTGGATAGAATCTGTTGGTACTGGACATAGTGTGGTTTTTTGAAAAAACCACAAAAATGATATTTGATCCAGCTTATTTTATATCCTAAAATGTGAACAGTTTTCACATATTCAGGAAGTGGAAATATGGATTTATATGCATTTTCCAGTTGGTTTATATGCTAAATTGTCATTAGTTTGATACATATAACTTTTATCAGAATAATTAAGCTCTTTTAAAGAGGTCACCTCTACTTAATTCATATTTTCCTGTATCAGAAGCCCTGGAATTCTATGCAAGTTGAACTAGCTTACTTCATTTTCAGTCTGCATTTAGAAAGGGTTTTCCTTTTCTCTCTCTCATTTGTTGGGAGTTGCCAAAAAGAAATTGAGAGGGAACCAGCATTGTAGTTTATATTTCATAGTTTTATTTCCTGAATTACACTGCATAGCTAGTATGGCTTTCAAAATAATGACGGTAATAAAACCACCAACATGGTTTCTAAGAACAGATTTGTGTCTTCTTAATAAACAATCAGAAGCATGGGCAACCTGACAAAAAAAGTCTTTGTGAGGCAGTCAGAAATTTGTCACTGGTAGTGAAGTGTACAAGTAGTGATTAAAAAAAAAGTAATTTGTGCTTCTGTAAGTAGGTGTAAACAGAATGAAACAGTCAAATACAAAGTAAAACAGTAGCAAGAAACAGTACCTAAAGCAAAGTGAAAACGGTAAGAGATTGCTGCAGTAACAGGTATTTTAATGATAGAGCTGAAAAAGGTCAGTGACTGGTGTATAAATGGTGGTTGATGTATCCATTTTTGTAAATGGAAACCAAATTCTTAAGATGCTCTACATGTAGTATTATGATTATCTTTTAATTGTTGGGAGGAAAAGTGTGCAAACAATTATGTGTCCAAAACTAATCTTCAGCAGAGAAGATAAAAAAGGAGGAATGTTGTTTTGCATCCTTTTAATTTGCTGACCGGTCTTTTGAATGTTTTGTCAGGACCAGAATAGAATCTAAGAAACAGAGAGGTTAATTTGTCTCATGTGCTTTGTAATCTGTATGAGATATAATAAAAGTGGATTAAATTTATTTACAGTTCATTTGCGTCTTCAATGTCATACACTGCATTTTTACCAAGACTACTTACATAGCTATGCTACTGTAACTGTAATGTTTATTTAGGGAATCAGTAATCATCAATTTTGTCATTCATGTTCTTATTAGCCACACGATAAAGAGCATTTTATTAAATTTAAAGCTTTAGCTAAAAATTTAAGTCATGTGTCCTTTTTGGGGTCATAATAAAAATGAAATAAAAACTTTTAATATAATTTAAAAATTTGTCAGTACAGTCTTTTCAAATAATTTCTTGAAACATCGGCATCATTGACAAGTGGTAAGCATTATGTTAAAACTGGGGGGGATTTATCATCAAAAATTATGGCTCCTAAGTGAATCATCTATTCAGAAACATTTTGGACAGTGCTGTCACATTGTTTAGTTTTGCAAGGAGCACAGTGAGATTTATAGGGCTCTGATCTGTTTCATGGTTTCTTATTCAAAACAGTCCATTAAACTTAGTAGGGATGTGTGAGAAATTGCAGCAAATGTTGCTTAGCAGACAGGAAGAACCAAATAGTCAAGACTGAGGAAGGGTAGAGTGTTCTTGTCTTTTGGAGAGCTGTAGACAAAGTGGTGAAGTGATGCTGGTGAGATAATGGAGACAGTCCTTTTTTGTAGCAGTTAGAGAAACATAATCATTAAGAGCTTCAGCTGCTTCCCATCAGGGGGCTGATGCAAAGTTAGAGTTCCCCCTGAAAACTTGGTAGTAGGTGGGTTGTGTGGTTTATAACTGTGCACAGGAGGCTTTGTTGTTGTTGAACCAATGCCACTTGGGTGTCTGTGAGTGTGTTTAGGCCTCAGGCTGTAAGAGCTGCAGCTGTCACATCCTGAAAAATTGTTTTCTGTCCTGCATTTGTCTAATGTTATGGGAACACTTAGGAATAATGATTTTGTTGTTTGTAAAGCATAATTAGGGATTTTTTTTAATTTAAATGACATTTCTGTCTTTAAAAAAATGCCCCCAGAATGAAATGTTAGGCAAATATGCTAGTGTCATATCTTGATATTTATATTGCTTTTTTGTGCATATATGGGGGCATAAGCATTGTAGTATGCTCTGTTGGGTTTCATGATCCCAGATCCTGCAGCCTCTATATCGGAAAGGTAATAGTCCTGATCAGGAGTCAATGTTGAAATGTATAAACATGTATGTTGGTAAACGTTTTGGAGTCAGGTGTAGATTACATGAGGACATTCTTCTGAAGAAGTAAAACCATCTCATTTACTTGATTTGTCTGTGAATTTTGGTTTGATGCCTTGGCAAGATTGATAGGGATTTGTCCTGTAAAATTAGCTATTAAAAATATGTGTATATATAGTGGAGGTATTTTATTAGTAACAGAATCAAGGGAGCTTGGAAATCTTGTGCCCTGCTGATTTGTGGGGAGTGATTTGTCCTAATGGAAGTGTTGAGCACTTTCTCAAGTCACTAAAACCTTCTGATTCAGGCACTCCCCGTTCTCTCCCATGATCTGCGAGTTTCCACGTCACAGCATCCTTTGCCTTTTCATCTACCTATGTTTTTTGGTTAGTTGGCTGGACACAGAGAGCAGCTCAGTCTCAAGATCAGAACTGCACTTGTGCTGCACCACCAGGCTGTTGCCTCCTGTCTCTGGGTAGATTAAACAAATTAGCTGAAGATCTGACTCGTCCCACTTTTCCTTCTGTGAGGGCACTAGTCCCTCACTCTTTACTACTAGCAGCTGTTTTGTGCAAAACTTGTATGTTGTAGGAACTTCAATCATACACACCTTTACCTCTTTAACAGCTTGGTTTGAATCTTGAAAATTAATTCAGTTCAAGAGGGAAGGAAGGCAAAATGGGGAGAAATGTAGACATAGAGATAAAATGATGGCACTAGACTGTCTTGTTTAGGTAAATAAGAAATTCTGAAATTAAGTGCTGGCATTGAGAGATTATATGGTGGGAAAAATAATCTTTCGCTTTAGAAAGACAGTTTTCAGACCTTTATGAGTTTAGAAGGCTTGATATGAGAATGATTTAGGTGGACTCTGAAGGCCTGAAATTAAACGAAAACTTTAAAGGCATTTGATGAGTGTTCAGCTTATGACTTTTAGTCACTGGAGGCTGGGAATATGATGGATAATTTTGTATGTGTATTTCTTTTCTTTGCTGAAAAATATGAGTTTTCTAATACGTGGATTATGCTTAGTCTTTTTTTGAGCTAGAAATTCATATACCAAAAAATGCATTCGTTACACTTTGAGGGATTTCAGGTCTTCCTCTCATTTTTAATTGGTGTGGTGAATAATGCCACTGTGTTGCTATTCAGGCCTATGGCCCACCTTTCCAATTCAGTTTGGCTGTATTTTGAGTTCTCTTCTCTGGGAAATGGATAAGTCATAGGTTGATTTTGTATCTATTAGCTCAAAGAAAACTCTTGTCCATACTGCAGAAATTCTTGCAGTGATAGCTCAGAAAATGAAAAAGCTTTCCCCAAAAACAGTCATCATTTTATCTAATGATGCCATCTCTCAGTTTGCCTCTCACCCCTTGCAGCTGGTTTCCCTTTCAGTAGTGAGGGTTTGTTTCCTGTTGACATGACCTGTTAGTCATCATCATCCCACTCTCTTACGTTTACTCTGTTTCTGTGTTCCCTCTGATGCTTTATATCTAAAGAGGTTGTGGTATTGCTGTATCTTAGTGCCTCATTCAAGCAGTGATGGGTATGAGCAGTAAGTTGTGGTTTTAGCTGCCATCTATCTGCTTCCTGTTGTGCACTTCTACACACACATAGCTCTGCATTTGTGCTTCTCTTTATCTTACATTTTTTCTTCGTTTCCTTCACTTATTTACATTGTAAATTGTTCAGGACAAGGTCACATTTTTAATCTTTTCAATGTATAAAGTTATTATATGATCTTTGAGTGTATCTCTGAGATCTTACAGAAATAAATAATTTTGGTTAGTTATTCTAATGCTCACTTTTCTATGAAAAGTATACAGGTGACTAAATGAGTATTTTTTCTGAGAGTTCAGACTATGATATGAAAAAATTATATGATATGTTATAAACTAATGGGAAATACAAAATACTTGTTAAATGACAAAGTATGCCCCAAAACTGAGTAAATATTTAGTTAGCCTTTCAAAACTCTTTTTCTGGTGTCATCTGTACGTTAGATTGTTTGGAAGATAAATACTGAGTTGTACTATTTGGTGAATTTGACTAAGATCTTCAGTTTACTCAAATATAGACTTTCATGTGGAATTTAGAAATAGCTTGTGCGATAATTTGAAGCAGTAGCTCTTTCTGAAATACCCTGTGTTTACTAGTACTTTGTGGAGGAGAAGGAAAACCAGGCTTTTCTCCCTGCACCACAGACAGATCAGATCACTCTTAAAGGTTAGTTTGTTGTGTTTGTTTTTTTATTCTGAACAGTGAGGAGAAAAAAGGTAAGAAACCAAGAAGCATGTCTTGTGTACTTGACAGTGTATGGACTAGGGACAATAAGTACAAAGAATTAACAGTAATGTGTTTAATAATTATTGATAAATTAGGGAACAAGCTTGAATGAGGTACTTAGGAATAAGTGATGTCAGTAATGCTGTTCTTTTTTTGGTTAATGTTTTCCATGCTGACTCGTTTACATAACTTCTCTGAGTTCTCAGTTAGCAGGCAGTGCTTAACTGAAGCATTTTTCAGAGCACTTCAGGAAAAGTTGTCCATGACAAGAGAGGTGGGGAAAGCGGAGAATTGAAACGAGCCTGACTTCCTTTAATAACTAAGAAACTTGCTTATTTTCTAGTTGACTTCAGTAAGTTTTGGCTTCTGTTGTAAGGTCCAGACCAGAACTTCCTATTGCCATTGGCACCGAGTTCCAGTTACAGATCTTAGTCAGAGGAAAATATCCATGACTTCAGTGAGTCAGAGACAGATGAGCATATCTCAAAAGGCATTGACTTTACCAACATATGTCAGAATAAAAGGAAAAAAAGAGCTGTGCAAATTCTATCTCTCATGTCCTGTGTCCTTGATTCATCTAGGTCTAGGTGTAGGTTTTCATGATTAAATCCTAGTTCCATGAACCACAGTCCTGTTGTACTATTAGCTGCATGTTGGCTGGGGCATAGACACAAATGAGTTAGCAGGTGTAACCTTGCAGTGTGGTACTTGCTAATGAGTGATAAGTACTAATCTGCACAGTTGGATACTGCCCAGAAGAGTTCCATTTTTGGCTGAATCAGCAAGTTACAGTTAAAGGGATGTTATGAAAGTAAACACACTACCTTCTCTTCACCCTCTGCCCCTTATTGTTCCCCAAGGAAAGTTTATGTTCTCTGTTTGTTGTTTGATGGCTTTTCCTGAACGCTCTTGACCCTGAAACTCAATGGTCTCCTGTGACTGGGTGTTTGTTACTTCTGCCCACAGCTGACTTCTCTGCAAATTCTAGAGCAGTTGCATGTGACCATCAATATACGTGACATTTCTCTTCGACAGTCTTATTGGAGAATACATCCAAAAAAGCTGCCAGTGAAGGATTAGTACAGTTGCTTGTGCAACATTAATTTATCCTTGTGTTTATACAAATTGAAATATTAAAATTGTATTATTTGGGACCATCTTTTCCTGTAGAACCCTTGCCTCCTGCAGTGAATGATGCTCTAGGAAGGAATGGCCTTACTGATAGTTCTTGTTCGTGCTCGTCATTTCCTCTGCTGTCTCTGCCCCCTGTCTGGTTTTTACTGAGTAGCTTCCAAAATTGAATATAGAGCTGTTGAATTTCCAGCAGTCTTTCCATATGTTTCCTTTATAACAAATTGAGGGAATTTGGGTAAAAAATTGTGCTAGTAAGAGTAAAATAAAGGAAAATTAAATGAGCTGGCCAAGCAGAGAATGACGAGACTTCTGTGAAATAATATAAAGATTTGTCAGCCTTCATAGAAGTGATCACAGGATTTGAAACCAGCTTTGCTGTGTTTGCATTTTGGAATGTCTCCTGTGTCTGCATCTGTACCTGGGGATAGATTTGTGACTTTTCACAATGTGTAAACAGATTATTTCCATGATGTATGCTCATACTATTTCTCATTTTGCTCTCTTTATTTTCTTCTCTTTATTTATGAAGGCTTTCCAGTACCTGAAGGGAGCCTACAAGAAAGATGGAGAGAGACTTTACAAGAGCATGTAGAGACAGGACAGGGGTGAATGGTTTCAAACTGAGAGACAGTAGGTTTAGATTAGATATTAGGAAGAATTTCTTTCCTGTGAGGGTGGTGGGACACTGGAACAGGTTACCCAGAGAAGTTGTAGATGCCCCATCCCTTAAAGTGTTTAAAGCCAGGTTGGATGGAGCTCTGAGCAGTTGGTCTAGTGCGAGGTGTCCTTGTCCATGGCAGACTGGTTGGAACTAGAGGATCTGTACAATCCCTTTCATACCAGGCCATTTTATGATAAAAACAGCAGGACATGAATTTAAACCATAGGTCATATACAGAGTACAATTTTTATTTTTTATTATGAGTTTGACAGTCTTTTTGTGATACTTTTGGAGCATCATTCATGCCACAAAACTGGTAGCTGTCATTGGTCTTTGTAATTTGCACAGGGAAATAAATTTATTTCTTTTTTCCCTCACCAGAACTCTGATTTGTCTGCCATTCTCTACTAAGTGAGGCTGGACATATTAAACTGCTCTAATTTATCTGTTCTGCCACTTTGCCCTTCTACGGGTATTTTGAATTAGAACAGATGAGAGAGTGTGTTTACATGTATAAAAAAAGCAATAAAAGTCAGTATGTGAGCTGTAAGTACCTGTTAGAAAGGAGGAAGACGTTAGTGGTCTTTTTTTTTTTTTTTTGAGTAGAAGTGATATGTACCTTATGTAATAATAACAAAATACTCTTATTCAGAAAGTATGACTGGGACAAACTGTGCCTTCATTATTAAAGTCTTCGTTGTCTGCTCTGTACCATATCATTACCTTTTATGCCAGTGATATTTTCTTTTGATACATTAGTTCAGGTGTGTGTCTGCTTTTGTTGGAGGGTAGATAATCCACAGCAGAGAGACTGTAACCATGGCTCGTCACTGGGGAAAACAGTGCAGTTTTATAAGTAACCCATTTCTCTGAAACTATTTGGCTATGTGATATTTAAAGTATCATCTTTCTGTAGAAGGCAATTTCTGCTTTGGAGTTCTGCAAGGGTTTACAAATTTTCCAAGTTTTTTTGTCATTCTGGCAGTTGGAAGGTGGAAATGCATGCAGCTCCATTCCTTGGCAAAAAGTAAATGCTAGCCTGGTTTGTTGAGGCTCCACCTAAACGTGGGAAGGGAGATGTTTTTGTCGGCAGCAGCAAACTGGAGATTGGCTTGACCCATCTCATCAAATTGCACTTTAATTTGGGTGCTCTGAATCACCTCTGGAAAAGCCTACTTATGTCTGAATTACTCTGGAAGCTTAAGGAGGCTGTCCCTTTAAGTTATGTACCTAATGTTAGACCCAGTAAGTACTCCCTACTGATAGTCAAATCCTTCCTGCTTTTTTTTCATTAACTGATACAGACATTTTATAGCAGTGATTTATGTAGTTGAATGGGGTGAGCATTGCAACTTGCAACTTGATATTCATTGTGAATTTGAACATTAGTATAATGTTGTTATAATACCCTGCTTTAATATGAGAGGGCTTTTTTTTAGAGTTAGTGGCTTTTCCTTTTTGCTCTTCAGTTCCAAAGTTTTTGGTAGCAAAAATATGCTCTGGGAATTTAGCTAAAAATCCCCTGAAATTGTATTTGGGAGTGGTTTTTTTGGTAAGTAGTAGCTTTAAATCTCATATATATTTATCTTGTCTTATAAAATGCTAATTGAACTTGAGGATAAAAGCAACTCGGTAAACTTGTTCTTTTATTCCAGATATAAACCCTACATGAAAACTGGTTTTAAAATGTTTCGAAACCACTTTTTCAAGAGTTACTAGCTGTTTTTTGTTTTCTACATGTCCATTCTAGGGGCATGCTAATTTGTGGCTTCTGGTTTACCCACCTAATTTGCTGTTTCAGTTAAGCTGTTGATAATAGATCAATTGTAAATAAGATTATTTGATTTCAGCATTGCATAAATAAATGCCATTTTGCTTTGATCAATATTTTTCATTAAGATTTAATAATATTACAGTTTAAAATTGTGTTTACATTGGTACGGTTGTACACCCTACATAGGTTTAATGCCATTTCCCTGTTTTGGAGTGGACATCAGCATCACATGCCATTGTCTGCATGAGGAAGAACTCAGCTGTTGTTGCTTTTGGCAGTAGGGCCGTTTGATGCTGCTTTTGTGGGTAAATTAATTTTGTGGCAGTTGGGGAGAAAATTCTGCAAATGATCCAGTGCTTAGGTTGGGCTACAGAGGAAGAGCGTGTGCTCTTAGCTGTATACACCATGTATAACATGCATGTACCAACAAATGATGTGTTATGTATCATAGTTCTGGTGACTCTGTTTAGTCATTGCTCATTACTATGATGGATTATATCTTCACAGGCACAGTTAGTTGATCTGAAGTCTGAACTGACAGAAACGCAGGCGGAGAAAGCAGTGTTGGAAAAGGAAGTGCATGATCAGCTTTTGCAACTCCATGCTGTTCAGCTTCAGCTACATGCCAAGACTGGTCAGAATGTTGATTCTGGGGCTATTAAGGCAAAACTGGTGAGTGTGGTGGCTTAAATCTAGGATTATATTGTTCTTTTCCCTCTCTTGACTGAATTTTTTCACTGGAAGGTGTTAATAAGCTGATTACAGATTTTCATGTTGAAAATGTTAACTTTTTCTTTTTTAAGTAATATTTATGGTTGGTTGTTAGTAACCATTAAAAACAACATAAATAATGTCAGAATAAAGAATTAGAATTTAAGAAGTTGTTTTTACATAGTGGTTTTTTAAAGTAAAATAAGAAAATATGTTGGTGATTTATAGAGCTTTTCTGGAGACTGAAGTTGCCAAAGATAATAGTTTCCAATAAACAGACACAACCAAATTTTCACAGATTTGCAAAAGCCTAAAGTGAGATAAGTTAACTGTTTTTATTGTAATAACAGTCTGATAAGAGTAAGAATGGGATTGGTTTGCCATGCAGAAAGAGAGAGAGAGTAGATGGCATCACAGTCCTCTCTCTGTGGTCATTCTTTCTCTTTAAGAGTGCTGTGAATGCATGGATGGTGCAGTTACTACATGCAGCAGACTGTTGTAAAAGAACTCAGTAAACCACTGATAATTCTGTACAATATGTTTTTTAGAAACTCAGTCCTTTTGCGAAGCACACCAAAAGTTAACAATAATTAATCTGTGCAATTAGTTGGCACTGACTGGTAGCCAGAGCCTAGTCTGCCTTGTTACTACCACAGCACAAATTCAGGCTCTAACACTAAGACTTTGTAAATTAGAAAAGTAACACAGTGTTATAGAGATATGTTTTCTAACTGTTGGCACGAATCCAAGTCTATCTCTGACTGTTTCTAAAATTGCTTCACAGTTGGGTTGCAAATACCTAGTCACAGTATATGTGGAATATTAGATACTTCTGCTATTTTGTCCTGTTAATTAATGTACAGTAAAACACAGTAATAGACTATAAGGCTTAAAGGATGTCTAGGCTAATCACTGAATAACAGCAGTAACCCAAATTCTTCTATTTCAGATCCAAAAGCTGTAATTGAATCTTCTTAGGGCTACACGCTTGTATATTCAGTATAAGAATAACATTTTCTGGATTGTCTGTACATAATTTATTCTGTACTGATTTATAGCTTAAGTATGATGAAATTTATTTAGAGCTGTTAATAATTCTTATGGGTTTGTAAATAAACATTACTTAAATAAATTGTAAATAAGCATTTTGTAAGTGTTAGGCTACAGGTTTACATGTAGCAAAATTTTAAGTCAACACATCACTGTGAGTAAATTTTATTAGTTAGACTTAACTTTTGAGTGACATGGAGAGTAATACTCTTAACCTTTTTGTTTCTCTTTACCTTGTTATAAACAATTTCTAAAGATATATTAAATCTGTTGACAGCAGTTTTCTTCCCACAGGTGACAATAAATACATTTTACTCTACATAGTTTCAGATTTTATCTGTGCTGAAGTTGAATTTTGTTAACAGCTTAGACTGATGTTCTCTCCTTAATTTCCCTTAGTTTTTCCTTTTTATAAATATCAGAACTAGTCTTTAGAGTTTGCTTTACTTTACCTTTAGGGAATCCATAGTTATGGACAGAACCTCAACTTTAAACTCTTCAAGATAAAGCAAGCTGTAAAGGTCTGTGAAGGTAGAACAAGCAAAACTGAGGCTGCTGAAATAAGAATAAAATGGGAATTGTGATATTTGGGTAAATAAAAACTGTTGTACTGACCTTCTGGCAGTCAGAAAGCCTCTGAGGGCAAAGAAGGACTGTGTCAACAGAATATGTAATGGGGAAATAAAGTTCTGTACTACTTGACTTCCTGCTTTCTTTGAGAGACAGACACTCTTCTTTTGTATGTAGACTCTTAGCATAAATGTATACGCTGTAATCTATAAATTTGTACCTAGTGGTGAACTAAGACATTTCAAAATGTTTATATTGCTAAGCAGTTGATGACATTATGTAGTCTAGGCTGAATCCATTTTTAGGAGTGGTGAATCTCACTCCAATGACAGTAACACCTTCTTTTTAAAAAATATACAATTGCCTAGTTGAATTTTCTTCTCGAGTTTTGCAGTTGATATACCTTTTCTGATACTTCTTGCTGTCCTTTGTGTCCCTCTTGTAACACATATTTTGTTATTCCTTCTGAAAGGAAAAAATCTGTTATCTGCATAACAGATGTTATAGTGCAGAATGGTTTTTTGTGATACCTTCATGTATATTGCATTACCTCACTATTCTATATAGAGAAACTTGGTATTTTAGGAGAAAATATTGGTTTTAATGCTACAATAAGGCTAAGCTTTTGATAACTTCTACTGCAAAATACCAAAATTGTTGCTAAATACAGTTGTAGCAGAGTGCTTGTTCTTTATGCCTTCTAATAAAATATACAGTCTGCTGGTGAATGTCTTTTGGGGTAAATAATTTATGTTGTTGCATTTTCTTGAAGTTTCTGTTGCCTTTTTCTCTAATTATGAAACTCTTTTCTTCTGTCTTAAGTCTGTCCTTTCTGTGGATGAAATGGTAAGTATGCTGATTGCCAATTTTTCTTTATGTTTAAGCAGTGCTTTTGTTTTGTGCAACAACTTATATGCTTGTTGGCCTCAGAAACTGGCAAAACAGATCTGGCTTGTTCTTTCCTCCTAACAGTTGGCAAGATGCTGTGTAAAGAATTTCCTTTGCATTTTAAATTTCTTTTCTAGATGTGGTGCCCTCTTTCCTAAGTCTATATATGTTTTATTTATTATTGCTACAGCTAATTTGAGGTGATATCTGGAAGCTTGACGTTGTGAAAGATTGTCCTGGCAGTATCTCAAAAAATGTGTTATACAATTTCTAAAGCATAAACACTGTACACATCTGTGAGTGTAATCTGAAGTATTTTGCATGTTGTATGTAAAAAAATCCTGTCAACTTTTCCTTTTTTTCCCCTTTTCTCTATTCTTTTTATGGGCCTGATTTAATATGATGTACTGTCTTGTGTAACAGCCAAAAGCATATAAACACGATAATACATAGATAAGAAGACAAAGTGAAGCAAAGGTGACTTTTATCTTTCGGTTGTTCTCAGTGATAGACTTGAAAGGTTTTTAAAAAGTGTTTCCACTTTTATTATCTTATATACTTTATTATCATTACTCAGTATTTGCTTTTTGAAAAGCCATGGGATAGCTGGTAGCTGTAAGCTTTGATCTTCAACCTTGCAGTTGCATTTTTGGTTTAGTTTTTTTTTTATATTACCAACAGAAAATATGTTTTCTATTTTCAGAACCTGTGCCATACTATCAACACTAGAAAACATGAAACTATTCTGTAACTTCTTTGATTTTTTGGAACATTTTTGGGACTTTTGTCACATCTCCTGACATTCAAAACGAGATATGTTCTTTCAGTACATCGTCAGAGATTCCGTATTGCAAACCTTTTTATTTTTTTTATTTTTTTTTTAAATTCATGTGGTGATCAGTTGGAGACAGTCCAGAAAAGAATGGCTTCTGGGTGTGAAGCCATTTCCACCTCAGTCATAGAACACTAGTTGTAGTAATGGGGAAAATAGCAAGAAAATACTTCTACGGGATTGCACTGTTACTTGTATTTTAGGTCTAACATTTAAAATGCATGACTAAAAGTGATTCTACTTAGAAATGTAACATTGGCTTTCTGTTTGAATTTAATTTAAATAACAAACCAAATTCAGAGAAAATCAATGGAAAATTTCAGTCCTGATGAGAGTGTGTAAGCTGGATACTTTGTATAAATACAGTAAAATGCGCTGCATGGAATTTGCTCGTGTTATCAAATATCTTGGATTGCTTGAACAATTCAATTTTCTGAAGCAGGTTGGAATATGTCTGTCTTAAATTCTAGTCTTTAGCTTTTTATATTTGTCAAATAAAAGACATTCTAAAAGTCAGTATGTGTACAAACAGGGAGCCTATCCTGTTTAGAACACCTTGGTGTGATATTGGCAATATGTACATAGTGAACAGGGGCACTGTACCTGTATATGGACTTTGCAGCTACTGTAAAACAGGTGTTATATCTGAACTGTGACCCTTCTCACTGCCAGGGTGTGTGGCAGAGACAGCACAGCATGGTTGCACTCTTGAATTCTGGTAATTGCCCTTTGGCCACTGGCAGTAGCTGTGAATTAAAGCCCAAGACCAAAATAATAGTAGAAAGAATTGGTATAATCTTCAGAACTCCTATTCTTGAAAGGTAGATTAGTGAAAATTCTTGGCTTAGGAGTGATCCTGCAGTTCAGAAAGAGATTTGCTGAAGAGAGTCATTCTCACAAGACAAACCTCAACTCAAAGACCAGAGACCATAAGTGGCTTTGTGTGACTTGTTTTCTAATGTGCATATGGGAATGACAGGAAGTGAAATGCAAATTTCAAGCAGTCTTTGTGCTGCTCCTACTGAGCACTATGCTAGGCTAACACGTACATGGGTGTTCTCTATTCATCTGTCTAACCTGATACAAGTATTTAACAGCTGAGAGAGATAGTAGAGTCCGTCAAATTCAGAGTTGACTTTCTGGCAAATAGCTATAAATGCTTACATGTATCTATTGTAAAAATAACTCTGGGAGGACCAACCTTGCATAATTTCTCAAATGTGGTAATATTGACTATATTAGTGGTTTATATCCAGGCTTGGGACAGTGAATATCATATTCACAATTTGACGACAGATTTGTCTTGCCAGTTCTGTAAAATTTTGTATCTGTCCTGTTGCTTCTTTAGTAGCACTTCCTGGTTTTATTTGCTTAACAATGTAATTGATACAAGCACAGAGAAGAGTTTTTTTGGGTACTCTAAATGTCTTCAAAAATGCATTATGGTGAAATTAGTTTTTATTGTTGTTTGAGTTGTCAGCCATTTTTTAAAGGAAACAGTATTAGACCCTGTGTCTCTTCCATTTTCCTGTTTCCTATTTGGGGTGAGGGGGTTTCCTCTCCTTGTAAAAGCAATTCAGAGCAAGATATGAAGATACAAGTAATCAAACGGGCTCTCCTTAAAGTAGATTTTGTAGATTAGCAATCTGAGCATACTAATTCCTTTTGCTCCAGTGCCCTAGGTATCGGAAAAGGTAATAACTATGCCGTTTCTGTACATTTGGGATGGAGCACTGTGGGACTAATTTATGTTTCCATAATTCCTTTTTCAGAGGGCAGGGCTTAAAGTGTGATTTTAGTGTGGGTTTTGTTTTTGTTTAGTTTGTTTTGGTTTTTTTAACAAAACTATTTTGCACTAATTTTCCCTTAAGTTTGTCAGGGTGGGCATCTTTATGTGTAGAATCTCTGGCATTATTTATGTGGTCTTCAGACTCTAATTTGGAAATGTCTCTGGCTGGACATTTCTCAGTTGTTTGCATGAAAAGAGTTGTCATTTTAAGGACACATGGTGTTATTAAACGTTTCCTTGACGTAATCATCATCATCATCAAATAGTTAAAGAATGTGGTCAAATTGAAATATTAAGTGGCTTTATAGATACCCTTTAATTTTAAAAATAGTATTCTTTACCTTTGAATCTTCCATTTGCAAGACAGTAAAAAGTAAGGATGATATTTAGTCTACTTAAATTTTGCCAGCTTTTTATAGAATAGTATGCAAACCACTAGCTGTAGTGCCAGTCCATGCTTTTTTTTTTTTTTTTACTGCATGCATATCTTGTACGCAGGAGAATAATTTCAGTTTGTGTGTGCAGAAACAGTAAGTGCTCTTTCATTATTAACTTGGATAAAGGCTTTTCAACGTATTTTTCCTTTTTTTTTTTTTTCTCTTTTTGCTGTTGTAAAGGAGAGAGAACTTGAAGCTAACAAGAAAGAAAAAGTGAAAGAAGCTCAGCTGGAAGCTGAGGTGAAGTTGCTGAGGAAGGAGAATGAAGCCCTTCGTAGACACATAGCGGTGCTTCAGGCTGAGGTTTATGGAGCAAGACTAGCAGCCAAGTATTTAGATAAGGAGCTAGCTGGAAGGTATGTGAAGTCAATCTGCGTCCCTTAGCACGAGATGTTCTTTGTTGCTGTTTTCTTCCTTTGCATCCCCAGAGGCAGGTTCAAAGTTAAGACTAAGTAAGAAAAGTCTCATATTTCCAGTTAATTGAACAAAAGGTAGCAATAAAATCCCCACAGTTCTTGCAGTAGTTGCTGCGTGACTATGTGCTGTAGCCACGTGAAGTGTATGAGTCGTACAATGCATTGATTTTTTGGTTGTAATACAGCATCTTGTTTTACTCTCTTTGTCACTCTGTAGGGTCCAGCAGATTCAGTTACTGGGCCGAGATATGAAAGGACCCGCTCATGACAAGCTGTGGAATCAGCTTGAAGCAGAAATACACCTTCACCGTCACAAAACTGTTATTAGAGCGTGTCGAGGTCGGAATGATCTAAAACGACCAATGCAAGCACCACCAGGCCATGTAAGTTGAAAAGATAAGCCATTCCTCCAGGATTTCCACCATTTGTGGGAAACAGACACAAGTTACTTCATCTTTGTGATTGTTTTCACTTTGATATTGTGTTCTTTCAAATGTCACTTGTAAATGCATAATTCTTCTGTATGCTGAGGGACAGTTCCATGCTGAATAGTGTGTCCCTATAGATGACAGGAAAGATGATACAATTCCTTTGACTTACCTGGGAACACCCAGTCCTTCTGAAAACTGAGCCTCTGCTATGTGTGTTTATAAATATAAATTTAACAGTATAATTTTGTAACCTGGGTTTCGAAATGTGGAGCTAACTTACTTACAAAAAACAAGAATAACATTTTTAGGATTAGATTAAACTGAAGTCAATTTAAATTTTTTTTTTAAAGACCACATAAATTGACACTGTAAAATAATTGTTTGTTGGTATGTTTTTTCTTTCCTCATAAAGGTACTTTTTAAAACTAAACCTTTAAACAGCATTTCACTGTGGGTATCATAGAACTCACCCAATGTGGCACATGTCCTGTTAATCACCCCAGTGTTCAGTGCATAAACCCAAACGTTTTCAGGAAAGTGCTTTACTTTGATCTGTTCTGAATACCTTAGTTGGTCAGGTGGGTCTTACTTCTTATGTTCCTGATTGCATACAAAATATTGGCGGACAAATATGTGTGTGATTTTAAGAGTGTGCATAATGCTGTCAGTGACTTAACAAAAGCAAAAACCAATACTTTGATTTATTTAGTCTGGCATTTAGTTTTGTGTTCAATGGCTTTTGGTTTGGTTTGAGCAAGCAACCTCTTCTTTGGCACTTTTTTACCTCTTCTGTCATTTGGTTAGTTATAAGTTGAGTTTACATCATGTAACGTTTTAGCAGTGATCGGCATTTCTTCATGTAGTCCCTTTATATTTTTAGTATGTGGGTGATTTCCTTCTTTTGAAGTTAAGTTCTGTGTTGTGCATCATTCAGCACTAAAATAATTTAAATAATTACTCTCATCAGGGGTGCATGATGGAGAATCTTTTCTGATTTCATACTGTTTCTGTAACGGGGCACTGTAAGTTGTCCTGCCTGGAGCTAGCCTAAAACTCTGTTGCTCATCCAGTACCTGTATATAATTTAAAAAACCCAAAATGCTGCAACGCATCAGTTTTTGGTTCACACATTCGTGTTCGTGCTATGTTTGTTTTTTATCAAACTAGGATCCTGATGCCTTAAAGAAGAGTCAAGGTGTTGGTCCAATCAGAAAAGTTTTGCTAGTTAAAGAAGACCATGAAGGCTTAGGAATTTCAATCACAGTAAATATTTGCATTTATTTTCTATGACACTGAAGTCCTACTTCTGTAAAATATGTGGATCAGTAAATGTATTGTTAGAACATATGAAAAAAACATACAAAAATTCATAGCTATGGTCATAGAACTTGAAGACACATTTTGATAGATTAGAGAATAGATAATTGCTACTTTATGTCTAACTTATTATTTTGAGGTTTAAGGTATAGACACTTGCCATTGGTGAATTTCAGGTGTGGTAAGTGTGTAGAAGAGCAGAGGCAATCTAAGACCTGACTACCAGACCTTAGCTGTTGTGATTATAACCTTTTTTTTCTAAGTATCTGTGTTGGCATCTCATACCTAAAAAAAGCTGTATAAACTTTTTACAACAAATTTTAAAAATTTTGACTGTTATACTTGTATTCGAAATATGAATATTGTTTCTAACAAGTCAATATGGTGCCTGATAGGCTTTTTTTAATGAAGTTTTCAGCTTTTCATCAGCTTGTATATGAGTATATAGTGTTATTATTATTCAAAATTGCCTCCTTTGACTCTTTGAGTACATATTTGAAATATTCCATTCTGTTGTGAGGAGAAGAATTAAAGGAAGCATTGCATGTGTTCTTCTTAAAGATTCTTTTTGTCTGAAGAATGATTTCTAATTTTCTAAAATAGAAGTTGAAATAAGCACTTTAGGAGCAATTACCTGCATGTTGATTTTATGTTAAAGGGCATCTCAGTTTATTAAAATATACTTTTTTTTCCTTAAATAGGGTGGGAAGGAGCATGGTGTTCCAATACTGATCTCCGAAATCCATCCTGGGCAACCTGCTGATCGATGTGGAGGACTGCATGTTGGTGATGCTATTCTGGCAGTAAATGGAGTTAATCTAAGAGATGCCAAACATAAAGAAGCTGTAACTATTCTTTCCCAACAGGTCAGTTGGGACCTGTTATCCATAGGCACGTTTAGGTGCTTCTTGTGTTCTGCCTGTTGAATTACTTTGAATTTTTATGTTTACTGTTAAGCACAGTGTAATGCTAAGCTGCAGTGATTCCTGAGGCTGTGTCACCTTACATTTAATCCTCTTATGTCTTGCAATTTAAGGAGGAAAAATGCTGGGCCAGTACTGGTTCAGTTAAGCGCGTGTATTGGCTAATTCAGTTAGGCTGATGGAAATCAGTTTGTCACATTGCCCCACAGAAATAGTTCTTTAGTGACATACACTTCAGTCTTTTATGACTGAACAGCTCCAGCCAAACAGTGTTTCTTTGTGGTCTAGAATCTTCTTCCTGCCTCTTTCAGACGGTTAACAGGTCTGTTTAATTTAGCAGACGGCTTCCTCATTAGAAGTCACTGTTTGAAATATATTAGACTATATCTAAGAAATTCAGATAATTTTGTAAAAAAAAAAATACAGCTTAGCTATAGAGCTGTACTATTTTAGTCAGTAAAAGCTTAATTCAGATATGTGTCCAAAATACTCAACACAATTGCAAATGTGTTTACAATAGTAAAATGTATTTGTTTTAGTAACCTAGTTCATCTTGGTAATCCTATTAGGTAGCTGTGCAGTAGTAAGTAAATTTGTAATTTTCATTGCATTTCAGAGAGGTGAAATTGAATTTGAAGTAGTGTATGTTGCTCCAGAAGTTGATTCGGATGATGAAAATGTGGAATATGAGGATGAGAGTGGACACCGTTATCGTTTATACCTTGATGAATTGGAGGAAGGTGCAAATTCAAGTTCTAATAGGAAAGATGCAAATGTGGATGTCAAACCTTCACAAGGTAAACCTTCTAAAATGTGTTACATGCAGTTTAATTCTCAATATGCAAACCAATTTAGGGAAAACACTGGTTTTATATTCATTGTGAAATTAATCTACTGTTAATTCAATTAACCTACTCATAGACCGTCAGCTCTTCTGGTTGGTCCCTCACTCTTTGGCCTGGTTTACTTAGATACACCTGAATTAACTGAATTCATTTATGGATTTTTTTCATGGTCATTTTTTTCCAAAGGTTGAAATTCAAACTTATTCCTGTCTTTTCCTGCCTCTGGGAGTAGTAACACATAATGTTGTTGGCTTCATCAGATACAATTGTTAAGTTAGAGAGGTAAAGAAACAGTTCCTGTTTTCCTGACATACTACGTTCTGCTAAAAAACTGTTAGCTTTGAGTAGTCCTTTAAGCACGCTTTCTAGTTTCTGAAATAAGGATCACTGATTTGTCCTTCCCAATATTGCTTCACTTCCTTAAATAAACTTTCTTTTTATCTTGCAGTGTTTGATAAGAAGCCAAGTATCGATGGACATGAGAATGGAGACCTGGGAAATTCAGTTGAATGTTCATTAGAAGACACTGCACCCAAATTAGCCCATTCTGCTGAGTCTTTATCCTAAAAACAATCAATCAAACAAAAAAATCAACTGGACAAATCCCATCTTTGGGAGCAATTGATAATCAATACTGACTGCTTAAAGTTGCATATACTAGAGTAGGTTGTAAAAGGATGATTAAATGTCAAGAGAACTGTATTACTGTTGCCTGGAAAAAAGGCGGTTACCTCAGGGCTTCATTGTGAGCAATTCTAAATGTGGAAAACTGTCTTTTGCGTGACACACAGTAGTTACCTAACACATGGCATGTGAAATGGATTTCTTTTAATAATAAAAGAGTAATCCACCAAAGTGTGGGATTTCTAAAATTAATTAACCTCAATACACTCCACTTTTAGTCTCATTGATGTCCCTAAGGAAGTAGAATGGTATGTGGCCAGCTTCATTTTGACCCTTGGAGGTTTTAAAGGGACAACTGATGTTAAGTTTGGTGCTTAAACCGTAGAAGGATGAGGGGGGCAGATCAGAGCTTTTATTTGAGCAAAGACTATCAAAACCCAAATAGGCAGTGGGTTACTTGCTAATCATGATCTTTCAGCCCATGATAATTTTATGAGTGAGATTTTTGGAATTGTTGTTTTAATTTAAATTCACCACCATATTACAGGGTTCTAAAGGTGAAATTAGTTTAAAAATTACTCACAATTATGTGGGCCCTTTGGTATTTTTTTTCTGAGCATCGTCAATGTAGTGTTTGGTTTTGAATGGATATGGTTACTGCTAATGGAGTTGGTCATTATTAGCTTTACCTTATGAAATGCTCAGTGCTTTTGATAGGTACTGAACATATTAATTCCACATTAAAATAATCCTTAAAGAAGTGGAAGTTGAGTGCACAGTACTTTACAGAAGGTGCTCAGAATGATACTGTGTCTGGCCCTATCCGTGTCCTATTAACTTAAAATTGTTTTACTGTTGAAACAAAATGTTACTACCTTTGTGAGAGCAGCGTATCTTAAAATCGTTTTTGATTGATGTACATCTAAAGGCCCATGACAGGGCTGCAGACAGCAATGTTGAGGACAGTGTCTTGACCAGTTTCTCATACTCCATTTGTAGATCTGTTGGTGAAGTGCAGAACACTCCACAAACAAGCTCTACATTGTCATCGCACTTATTATTTCAGCATGCAGTGCTGTGTTTCCTGCCCGTTTCTCTGCGGGCTGTGGAACTGTAATGTGAAAAGATTTTGTACATTGAAAGAGGAACTAACATGAAAAGACATCTTTGCAAGTGTTACTGTGTAGGATGTACATACATAAGAAAAAAACTCAAAGGCCTTTAGAGTAACATCAACTAATCTTATGTTCTAAATTGTGATGTAGAACACAGTTACTTTGTCTCTCCTAGGAGCACTATATATATATATATGTTTATAGAAAAAGCCTAAAAATGTATATACTTTATTAAAAGATTTTGCTATTTATAAATCCCTTAACTTCGCTATTTACACGATAGTTTTGTGTGTGTATACGTGCGTGCATCATTTCCACTTACTCAGTGGAATAACATTATTTGGTTCATTTTTTATAATAGTCTTTGTCATACAGCATACTGTTGAAGGTTTTTAAAATAGTCAAGGCTGTACAGTTTTCACTGAACAGAAACTAGTATTTAAAAATAAAGTTGTGTGAAGAAGAAACAGGTCCCCAGGCATGTTTCTTTTTCTGAAGCTTCAAAAACTTGAGGACATGTTGGCTGTGTGTTAGCAGATGAATCCACTGCCAGAACTTTGCATTCAAATTTGTGTTTTTCCCACAGCTACTCAAGCAGAGTGCATTCTGAAACTGTATGTAGCCTGGAACATTCAATGTCCTCTCTGTCAGGAGGGATAGTTCAAAGCTAAGTAGTGGTCATTTTGTCCTTGAAAATCATGGCTTTATGGAATCTTGCTGCAATTCTTAGAAATTAGGCTTGTCCAACCAGTCGTGTAACTTTTTTAAAAGGCAGTAAGTTTGCCTGTATGGTTTCCCTTTATTTGAGGGAAAAGTGAAATTTTTAATTTATTTGTTCTTCCTTACTTCTTGGCACAACTGTTTTCTGTTTAATGCATTTGATCAGTTTTAGCCTGAAGTGGGGGAATGTTTCTAGAGTTATTTTCCTAACATTTCTTGTCCACCAGTTTTACATGATGTTGTATTCTTTTCTTCATCTGCTAGACCCTTTTCTCTGCTCTTACCTTGTCTGTTTTTGACTATATATGAGAACTAAAGGAACATGACTAGGAGTAGATGAATCAGGTAGCAATAAATTATCATCAGATTTCCTTCCCGACAGTTTTTATAATTTTGTTTAGAAAGTCTTGAATGGGAGGATTTTGCTCAGACGCCACAGTCTGTGTCCATGTACTCTGTACTTCCTACCAGCTGATTTAACATGCTGGTTTATTTGTAATCATACTGAGATGCTTAGAGATTAATATTTAAACTGAGAAGTTTTGCAAGTTGAGATTTCCAGATTCAGTAGACAAATATGTGTTCTTCCCTTTGTCAGTAACTGGAAGACTCAGTCCTGCTGATTCCCAGGGGTTGAATGAGTTAGACTTGGAAGAATTCCTGAGGGAAGTCAGTGTTCAGACGTCATTTTTATTTTTTAAAGTGTAAAATGGTTTACTTGTGTGTGCATATATATTTTTACTTAAAAAAATAAAATAATATTCTAAAGATAATTTTGCAATTCTTTTTTTTAGTAGATAATTCCTTGCCTATTAAAATTTTCAGTGAGACAATTGTGTTCTAAGCTAAAGGTGGACAGTGTTGGCATCTGGGACCATTGTTAATTAAAAGCATGTAAGATAAGGAAAATGCTTTAAGGCAATAAATTTAAGTCTGATCAAAGGCTGTATGTAGTATTTCCTTTGTAGAAGTGTGTTCTTGGCCGTGAAGATGGTTTGTATCTGTCTCACTATATTTTAATCCACAGTTGTATCAGACAAAATTAAGGTATTTATTGTATTTGTCCAAACATCATGGGTTACTCTCATTTCTGTAACAGATACAACATTTTGCAAAAAATGTATACATCTCGTTGAGCTGAATATAATATATTTTTATTAACCTGCAAATAAATATAGTCTTCTGCACTGCAGTGATTTCTACACCTAATTCAGACTTGTATTTAATTTTCTTCTTTTTTTATATATAAAAAACACCCAACTTTGTATGTGATATTTTTCTGTTAAACATGTAGTTCTCACCTGGCCTAAAAACTAATATGGAGCAAACCAAAACTGCGTAATTTTGACTCTACTCCAGTCTTGGCCAGCAATGGTTAGTAGCAAATTACATTTTTTGAAAGATAGTTATAGGATATGTTTATAATTTCACTGAGATACATTTTCTACCGAATGTTCTTCAGTTAAAAAAAAAAAAAAGAAATAT